>NC_026006.2:29577289-29877289 GCF_000442705.2 Elaeis guineensis | reverse complement strand
GATTTGAGAAGGGATGTGAAAATATCCCTTCTTTGGTTGCATGCGCGCAGACCAGGGTGCTGATCGATGTATCATGGATAAGAGTCCTTCATTTTGAAGGAACTCTTATCTCTGATAATCAGATCAGATATGCCTTTTGGATAAGGCATGTCCCTCTCTTTTGGCATCCCTCTAGTGGCTATAAATAGGCCAGGGTGCTGGGTATCTGAGGAATCGAAGAGGGGTTTCTAATTTCTCTCTTGTTGCTCTCTTTTCTTTCTTACAACCTATCTTAGTTTTAGGACAAGGCTTTGGGATTTAAGACAAGGCTTTGGGATTTAAGACAAAGCCTTATCTGATCTTAAAAAGGGTTGTAAGGGTCCTAAAGAAGGAGAATCAAAAGTCCAGAGGAGGTTCTAAGAGTGTGAGGTCAGGTTCTTGAAGAAACTTGATCGGTACGAGGCTAGTCGAGTTCTAGGGGCTAGAACTCTTGAAGTAAGGTGAAAAAGGAGCGCTGTCTTTGGTTCAATTTTCATGTGGATCACCATTGAAGGGCGGATACTTGGACGCCTTATGAAAATTAGGATTAGTGCTACAGATATTCTTCTTATCCTAATTTATATTTATTATGCTTTGATTATTATAGTCAAGAGTTTCTGGGCATTAGGGCTTCCGGTGCATTGGGTGTTTTGAATAAAAATTTTAAACACCTAACCCTTCCACTATGCCATCGAAATTTAGTAGTGGTATCAGAGCCTATCTTGATTTATGTAATCAAATATTAAATTATTATCTTGATTATGATCAAGCATGAGTTTTTGGTTTGGTTCAAGTCGGGTCAAGGGTTGAACCTGATTGAACATCCAAATCCTATCATATCTTAGAGATATATTGTAAATATAAAATGCATGATGTATGTGTACAATTTTCTTAATAGCTTAGTACTCTAATTAGAGTTCATCACCAGGCCATCCGGTCATAAGAGCAAGTAGGGTTCAGAGATCCTCTCTTCCTATTTAATAGGATACTCTTATGGCGTGTAGGGGTGCCATTATGATGTTTCAAGGAGAAGAACCATGAAAAGAGTGTTTTATATTCATGCATGTTATTAGAACTTCATGCATATATGATATGCTTGAGATGTTTAGTTATAATCATATTGTATGATTCTGCTTTCATATCTTAGAGATATGATAAGATACCATAATTAGTTGTTATGATTATTAAGATACAACTATTATAGTGCATTCTTGTGATAGATTGAATTAGGATGTGTTTGAGACCATTAAAGCCCTCATAAAAATCATATTAAGTCGTAGTGTTGTGAACCAGAAGCTGACCTATTTTCTTGAATCGATTAATTAATTGGTGTCTAAGGAGTGTTTCAAGTGCGGTGGTTATTTAATTGGTTCCATTGCTGATCTGGCCAATTTTATTGGTGTCTAAGAAAAGCAATGAGGGGATTCCCACCAATCTTAACACTTTTCTGGTCAATTAGATTGGTTCAAATCTTGAATGAAGGTAGCTTAGTTTTTCAAACACTACTAAGGGTCTTCCTTCATGCTAGGTTAATGTTACATCATGAACTATGGCTAGTTTGTTGTGTTACCATAAGGCTTGTCATAAGAATTGATATAACATAATCCTGGTGCATAAAAGATGCTTACAGCAATTTTGGATATACTGCTTTATTGTGCTAACACAAGGGCAGTTATATTCAATTTTGACTGTGTTGAAATAAAGGGTCTTACTTAACTAAAATATTATAGCTTGTTGTATTAACACAAGGCTAATAATATTTTAGAGGTCAAGATAAAATATTGAGAATTGCATAAGATGTAATTGGAAAGAGTTTCCTACCTATGAACTCAAAAGGGTTTGTTGTGTTAACACAAGATCGTTATGAGGAATTAGGGTCTCAATTTTACTAAGATAAATATAAAATATATCTCATTTATCATAAGAGAGAACTATGGTATCTAATAAAATAGTGGGAGATATAACTAGTTTTAAAAGTCTTCATCTAGTTATGCATGTCAAACATGAGTGGTGTACTTATACTATTATTTTATGTAGCTTTAAGTCTACATTATGACTTTTTTATTTTCATCCCATGATACAATAAATAAAACTATGTTGATCGATACAACTATGTGGATTGGTTGAGAAACTTACAAATTAGATTTATATCAGAAAAGAACTTCGATATTCTGGATATTTCTGACCCTAGATTGGTTAGTAATAATGAGAAGGTAATGATGTCTGTATGGATATTATTTATGGTAAATTTAAAAATTGAGAGTATAATTGTAAGAATAATCTTGTAAGATTGAAGTAGGGTGCAAGTGTAACACCAAAAGGTGTGTATATGATACAGACCTATTTTTTAATTGAGTGATTCAGACTCTGATATCTGGATATTAGATACATGTGGATCATACTTTTGTAGTTCGTTACTGTAACTATAGAATATCAAAGATCTGAAAAGAGGTAACCTTGAGCTTTATGGCGCAAGTGGAGAATCCATTAGCGCAGAGGCTGTGGGAACCTGTATGTTTGATTTACCTATGGGCAAAACGTTAGAATTAAAAGACTGTTATTCATGCCAAAGGTCATTAGAAATATTATTTCTATACCTTTGTTATTAAAATAAGATTATGAAATAAAGCTAATGGAAAATGGATACTCTATTTTTTTTTTCTAATAAATTTTATGGTAGTGGTTATATTGATAACAATCTTTTAATTTTTGTACTCAATAAAAATATTTTTCATATTGAAAGAAATATGAAAAGAAAGAGAAAAAACGTGAATGTCACATATCTCTGGTATTGTCGTCTTGGTTATATTAGTGAGTCAAGAATAAACAAGTTATACAAAGAAGAATTCTTTGACCCAAATGATTATGAATCATTGGGAACTTATAAATCTTGTCTCATGGGTAAGATGACCAAGACTTCATTTTCTGGATATGGAGAGAGGACAAGTGAGTTGTTAGCTCTAGTACATATAGATGTATATGGATCGATAACAACTCAGACCAGAAGAAGATACTCCGATCTTTACAGATGATTTATTAAGGTTCAGATATGTGTATCTTATGAAACATAAATATGAAGCTTTTGATAAGTTCAAGGAGTACCAAGGTATGGTTGAGAAATAAACTGAAGAAAAAGTATCAAGCTTCTTTGATTTGATCGAGGAGGAGAATACTTATCCATTGAATTTCTTGATCATCTTAAAAGTAAAGGTATTCTCTCTGAATGGATCCCTCCTAATACGCCTCAGTTAAATGGTATAGCAGAAAGGAGAAATCATATTGTGATGGATATGATACGGTCCATAATATGCTTCATTGATTTCTCAATATCTTTCTAGGGATAATGCCCTAGAGACTGCCACATATATATTAAACAGAATGCCTTCAAAGTCTGTTACAAGCACTCCATATGAGATATAGAATAGAAGGAAGTCTAATCTTAAATATCTTAAGACTTTGAGCTGTCCTACTTATGTTAAAAATATTTTTGGACATAAGCTTAATGCTAGATCAGACAAGTGTAGGTTTGTAGAGTATCTTAATGAAATTAATAGATATTATTTCAACCATCCTACTGAACAAAAGGTGTTTGTTAGTAGGCACGCCACTTTCTTGAAACATGAATTTATCCAAGAAGGAGGCAGTGGGAGGAATATTGAATTTATGATAGTTCATGATCTACAAACCAATCCAGAAATATCAGTGGTTGGATTATAAGAAGATCTTCAATCAAAAGTACCCAAAGATGAGGTACATCCACTATACACACCTCCTCTCCGAAGGTCAGGTAGAGTATGTCAAGCATCTCTGAGATATAATTTTATCATTGAGAATAATAATTCTATCAACATCATTTAGAATGTTGATCCACTGACCTATTCGGAAGCTGTCATGAATAGAGACTCAAACAGCTAACTAGAAGCTATAAAATCTGAGATGGACTCGATAAATACCAATCAAGTGTAGACCTTGGTTGATGCACCTGAGGGTGTGACCCCAATAGGGTGCAAGTGAATCTTCAAAAGGAAGATCAGAGTAGATGGCCAAGTAGAAATCTACAAAGCTAGGTTAGTGGCGAAGGGTTTCAGTCAAAGGCAAAGAACTGACTATGATGAAACCTTCTCACTAGTGGCTATGCTCAAGTCCGTCTGAATTTTGCTTGCTATAGCAGCATACTATGATTATGAAATCTGGTAGATAGATGTTAAGATCGATTTTCAATAGTAATCTAGAGGAAGAGGTCTATATGACTCAGCCAGAGAGATTTATCTCAAGTGGGAGAGCAAATCAAGTATGCAGGCTAACGAGATCCATCTATGGATCGAAGCAGATTTTGAGGAGCTAGAACATCTGATTTGATATGACAGTCAAAGAGTTTAGCTTTATTAAAAATACGGATGAACCATGTGTATATAAGAAGACAAGTGGGAGTGTTATTGTCTTCTTGGTTCTATATATCGGTGACATACTGCTCATTGAAAATGATATCCCAATGATACAATCAGTCAAAACTTGGCTATCAAATAAGTTTTTCATAAAAGACTAGGGTGAAGCATCCTATATACTGGGTATAAAGATCTATAGAGATAGATCTAAAAGGATGTTAGGCTTATTCCAGTCACGGTATATAGACCTTATATTAAAGAGATTTAATATGGAGGCAAGTAAGAAAGGTTACTTGTCTGAAAGTTATGATATACATCTCTCTAAGAAAATATATCTTAAAGACACCAGAAGAGAGGAAAAGGATGAATGAAATCTCTTATGTTTCGGTTGTGGGATCAATTATGTATGCCATGCTATGTACCAAGCCTGATGTAGCTTATGCTTTAGGCATAGCTAGTAGATTTCAGGCTGATCTAAGGAAGGATCATTAGAAAGCAGATGATAGCAAGTCAATATCAGGGTATATATTTATCCTAATTAATGGGGCAGTGAGTTGGAAGAATTCCAAACAGCTGATAGTAGCTGACTCAACTACTGAGCTAGAGTATGTTGCTACTAGTGAAGCCATTAAGGAAGCTATCTGGATGAAGAAACTCATCATGGATTTAAGAGTCATTCCTAAGATTGAAGGATCGGTGTCACTCTATTTTCATAACACTGGGACCGTTATTCAAAATAAAGAACCTAGGTCTCATTATAGATCCAAGCACATCCTCAGATGCTTCCATCTCGTTAAAGATAAGATGTTGTCTTTGAATGAGTAGACAGAAAGAATAATATAGCAGATCTATTCATTAAGGCCATACCACAGTAGCTATATGATCGCCATCTTAATTGTATGAGATACAAAGGTGATTGGCTTTAGTGCAAGTGGAAGATTGAAAGAAGAGTGCCCTATAAGCCAATCATAAGTATGTTGCGATGGGACTTTCTTTAAAATTTTTCAACTCATGAAACGATATTTATTATTTAAGGCATTGATTCATCATATTAGCTGCATCTTAATATATCTAAGATTATGATGAACTCCAAAGATTAGGATAATGGTTTTAGGAGACATGAATGGGTCATGCTAGTGAGATCTAAAATTTTAAAATCCTAATCTTAAATATTTCTGATCGTAGGAGCATTGAGTCGGAGATCAATATTCCAGATAGACTGACACATCCTATGTATGCTCAATAGAGAGGGTGGTAGATCTCACTAGCCACTTGTGTGAGACACTAATACAAGGATGTGGGTGCTCATTTGAGAAATGAGTCCACTGAATTGACTCGATGAAAGAGAACATCTAATGGAAGCCTTATTTGCATGTCAAAGATGGTTCTCTATGTGGGAGTTGTGCAAGTGATCCTTAGATCTGAAACCATCATGAAATCTTGTGCACATAAACCCATATTTTAGTTCATATCCAGACATGGTATTAAGACATATACGGGGTACTCTGGATATGGTGGAGTGTGTATGAAGGTTGTGAGTAGGTCAATATAGAATCGATCACTCCTAGTAAGAGGAGATCGCATCCTGTGTATTCTCAATCCTAGATGATTTAGAAAAATCTTTTGGCCAAAAGCAGGAAGGAGATTAGAAAAAGTTTCTAATGCTTCTTCATTGGAGTCATTATTGGTTAATTGAGAAATGATATGAATATGTGTTTGAGTTTGACATAATTCCATACTCATGAACATATTCAGGGTGCAAGGATGATCGAAGGATTGAATTGCACGATAATTTGCCACTGAAGGGTAGATTTGGTATTTCTATTAAATTTTATATCTTCTGGGTAGTCATGATATGTTGCTAGATATCAATCTTCACTTGTAGGTTTTTGACCGAATTAAAGAGTTTAATTCGATTGCCAATTAGAAATGATTCTAATTATTGAACTCAGGTTAGCTCTATTGGACCAAAATCGATTAGATTGAAATCTAATCAAATTTGGTCAAATTATATCCAAATCTACTATCAGCTAGATGTGGAACCCAATGGGTCACACACATATAAAAATTGGCCAAGGACCCTTTTGAAAAAGGTTGATTGGAATTTTGGATTCAATCAGGGTTCTGGTAAGCATGCTAGCACGTGTGGAAACCCTTGCTTTTTTGGAGACCAATTTGGTCCCATCCTTTGCTAATTAGCTAGCCCAATTTGGTAGATATTTGAGTCAAGTCATATCACCTAGAAGCAACCCAAATTGGGGCACCACATCCCATGTTAACACCAATTATGAAGAGTCCAAGTTGTGGTGGACTCTTGGTGCAAAATAGGTTCTACATACAAGTGTTGGCATAGACAGAAGAAAAAATTTATTTTTTCATGGGATTAAAATTATGTGTGATAGCTCACACCACCCTCCATCCTCTGGTACATATCTCAAAGCATGATATATATTTTTTTTAAAATTTTTGAGGAAGAAAAAAAATTAGAAAAAGAAGGATGTCTCACATGTGCAAGCAAAAGCATCGCATCTCTCCATGATTTGAAGAGTTCTTCTCCCTATCAAATACTTTCAGATTAGAATGAGTTTTGGTGATAACATTATACATTAGATAAGATATTTTTGATAATTTTTCTATAATTTTTTTAGACTTATCTAGATGCCAAACAAATGCCATAAGTCAGTCCTGATGCTTGCACGCATGGTGATCAGCACTCGCATGAAGAGGTGCGAGGATAGCATCCTTCTGTGAGAATTTTATCACCATTTTTAATTTTTTAGAATTTAAATTGAATCTCCAATCTACATAGATTTTTGAGGATTTTTTCTGATTTCAGAAGGGATGTGAAAATATCCCTTCTTTGGTTGCATGCGCGCAGACTAGGGTGCTGATCGACGTATCATGGATAAGAGTCCTTCTGCTTGAAGGAACTCTTATTTCTGATAATCAGATCAGATATGCCTTTTGGATAAGGCATGTCCCTCTCTTTTGGCATCCTTTTGGTGGCTATAAATAGGCTGAGGTGCTAGGTATCTGAGGAATCGAAGAGGGGTTTTCAATTTCTCTCCTATTGCTCTCTTTTCTTTCTTACAACCTATCTTAGTTTTAGGACAAGGCTTTGGGATTTAAGACAAGGCTTTGGAATTTAAGACAAAGCCTTATCTGATCCTAACAAGGGTTGTAAGGGTTCTAAAGAAGGAGAATCAAAAGTATAGAGGAGGTTCTAAGAGGGTGAGATCAGGTTCTTGAAGAAACTTGACCGGTACAAGGCTAGTCGAGTTATAGGGGCTAGAACTCCTGAAGTAAGGTGAAGAAAGAGCACTGTCTTTGGTTCAATTTCTACGGACACTTGGACGTCTTATGAAAATTATGATTAGCGCTATAGGTATTCTTTTTATCCTAATTTATATTTATTATGCTTTGATTATTATAGTCAAGAGTTTCTGGGCATTAGGGCTTCCAGTGCATTGGGTGTTTTGAATAAAAATTTTAAGCACCTAACCCTTCCACTGTGCCACCAGAATCCAACACATCATGGGGATGGTGATTGATTTGGATAGACTGGTATATAGATCGCTTCCTTCGAATAGATAAGTCTTGAATCTATAGTGTAGGGATATTGGAGTGAGAGCACAGATAGTTGTTAGAGAACAACTAGCACTGAGCATGACCAACATGAGGTCACATAGATGTCTACTCACTCGTTAGTGATTTTCTCGATGCTACAGTAGTGTGACTGGTCTTTTGATCTGCAGTGCCATAGCTGCTCACAGTGAGGCTGTTGGATTTTGGCTACAGAGAAACATAATCTTGATGGCTCCTTGTAGTAGATGTTGGTGACAGTTGATTTACTATAAGAACAAGATACATATCTAGATGGAACCTATCGACCTTAGTAAAAAAAAATAGTCCTATGGGATTTAAGAGGTTGAGTTATTAAGTGTATGGCTATAACAGTGTCATTGATGGAAAAGAGTTTCCATGAGAATCACAGTCGAACTTGAGCTAATTGAATCTATCATATGACCAATGTTGAAGTTTGATAATTTATCCATGATCTACCATCTGATCGGGACTCATGATAGAAGGACTGAATCATACGGTAACTACACCTAGGGATTCATCACTTTTATTCTACTAGGTTGTCACTACATACTACTAGGTTGGTGGATTGTAAGAGCTAATTAGGATTATTCTGGATTAATAATCCTTATTGAGTAAGAGTGAAATCATTTCGATCTATTGAAAAGAATTTCAATGATACTATAATAGAGATCAAAATATATCTTACTATCAGATAGAATAAAATCTATAGGGTCACACACAATAGAGGTTTCTGACTAATCAAATGGTTGAGTGGTGTTAGCCCCAGGAATTGATTTTGATGGATAATAAAATATTTGAGTATATGTTTGAACTAATGAATTTCTTGAGACCATGTTTTAGGAGAAATTATAGAGTATCAAGAATGAAATTTTTAAAGATGCAATTGAGAACAAATAAGAAGAATTTGAAAACTTTTGGAGTGTGAAACACATCTAAAATAAGGTTGGAGAAGGATATACAAAGATTGAAATTGAAGAGCTTTTCAAAAGAAAAAGCTCACAAAAAATTCAAAGGAGAGCACCTCGAGTCGACTCAAGATGGTTCTAAGTCGACTCAAGTTGAAACGGCATGTAAGAATAGGACAAGAATGCAAGAGTTTCAACTGGCACGCTCTCAAGTCGACCCAAGTTGGGCACTAGTCGACTCAAATGAATAATAATAGAAAAAATTTTGGCCGAATGGAGGAGTCGAGTCGAATCAAATTGCTCGGGTCAAGGTCTCAGGAAATAACAGAGAGCATAATTTTTGGGACAAAAGTTTGAAGTAGACTAGCAGACTAGTTGAGTTGACTCGAGGAACACCAAGTCGACTCAAAGCTCAAATTGAGTTGACTCAAGCTTAATTCGAGTTGATTTGAGTTCCAACAACTGATTCTGTAGAATTTTCAGAACTGTGCAGTCTACTTTCCAATGATCATATTCAGTCTTCCAATAGTCTAAAATATCTCTTTAGCTTACAAAATATTGAAAAACACCTACAAAACTCATGGGAGACAAGACTTATCATATCAATCATTGAGAGGAAGCAAAAAGTCAAGAGCAAAAGACTAAAAGCATTGAAAAGAGAGCATTCATTTTCTAACCACTTGAAACATCAAATCAAGAGATTTTCTTCGATAAGAAGACAAGCTCATCTGCTCAAAAGCTTCCATAAAAAAAAATGAGAGCTTCATTGATATTTTTACTCATTAAAAGAGCTTTTTATTTTCAATTGTTATTCTACTTTTGTCTTTATTGTAACTAGCTTCAATAGGATTTTGGAGCTAGGAGATAGGCCCATCCAAGCCAAAAATTGGATTATAAGCCAAGGGTTGCCTTGGGGTTGGTAATTTGGTGTAAAATCAATTAGATTTTAGATAGTAAGCTCGAAAAACTATTCGACTGTAATTTTGGATAGATTATAGTAGAATTTTCAAGTGCATCTTAGGGAGTGAACGTAGGTCCAAGAGGCCCCAAACCACTATAAATTTTAGTGTTTGTGATTGTTGTTTGTTCTCCAACTTTTTATTGCTCTTACATTTCTGCTTGCTTGATTGCATTTGAATTCAGTACTCACCAACACATCACTACTTTGCAAAATAGCACATTACTTATTTAAATTTTGAAAAATCCAATTCATCCTCCTCTTCTTGGGTTGTCTTACTAGGCAACAAGTAGTATCAGAGCTTGGTACTCACTTACATTTGATTTAACAATCAAGAGTTAAGTTCAAATGACAACCCAAATAAGTGCATCTCTTGTCGAAAGGCAATCAACCAACCGTCCACCTTTTGTTCAATGGAATAAACTACACTTATTGGAAAGTCCACATGTGAATTTACATTCAAGCACTTGATTATCAACTTTAGAGAGTTATAATCAAAGGTCCATATACTCCCACAATCAAAGTAGATAGTAATGATATTTTCAAACCCGAAGAGTATTGGGATAAGCATGATATGAGAATGATAGAATTAAATGCTAAGGCCATGATGTTCTATATTGTGCATTAGATCCTAATGAGTTTAATAAAATTTTTACATGTGTATCAGCTAAGGAGATTTGGGATAGGTTAAAGGTCACCCATGAGGGTACCAATCAAGTAAAAGAGTCCAAAATAAATATGCTTGTGCATAAATATGAATTATTTAAAATAGAAGCAAATGAATCTATTTCTAAAATATTTACTAAATTTACTGATATTATCGATGGTTTGAAAAAGCCTAGAAAAATCTTATTCTAACAGTGAGCTTATTTGCAAAATTCTTAGATTACTTTCGAAGGCTTGGGAAGCGAAGGTCACCAATATTCAAGAAGTCAAGGACCTCAACAAGCTACTATTGGAAGAACTTCTTGAGTTTTTAATAACTCATGAGCTAACCATGAGGCAAAATATAGAGAAAAAAATCAAAAAGAAGAAGACCATCGCTCTCAAGACTACTAGTTCTAAGGATGATGAAAGTGATGAATTTGATGAAGAAGAGGAAGAAGAAGACTTGGCTTTAATTGCAAGAAAGTTTAAAAGGTTCATGGGGAAGAAGAAGCAAGGCTTTAAGAAGAACACCTTCAAAGGTGAACCTAGCAAAGAGAAGGAGAAAGAAAAGGAGAAGGAGCTACCCATTTGCTTTGAATCTAAGAAACACGATCATTTTAGAATGGACTGCCGTCTCCTCATGAAATCATCTAAAAAGATCAAGAAGAAGATGATGATGGCCACTTGGAGTGATAGTGAGGACTCAAGCTCCGAAGAAGAAACACAAGAAGTGACAAATCTTTGCTTGATGGTACATCAAGAGGAGGTAAATGCTGAAAACTTCCTAGATTTTATCATTGATGAATTACAAGATGCTTTTTTTGAACTTATGGCTGAATACAAAAAAGTAAGTGTGAAAAACAAAGAATTAAAAAAGCTAAATTCTGAACTTAAGCATGAAAAGGAAAAGATTTCTAAAAAACTTAGTTCATTAACTTGTGAAAATCAAAAATAGAATGATGAACTATAGAAGATTAAACCACTTGTAGAAAAATTTACTTATAGCTCCAAAAAACTACATATGTTATTTAATGGACAAAGAGCTATTTTTAACAAAGTTGGATTAGGATTTAAATCCCAAAAGAAGCAAAAATTACTGAAAAATCTATTTGTTAAAGCTTCAACAAATCCTACTTCAAATGTTTCATGCTATTGTTGTGGAAAAATTGGCTATAAATCCTATGCATGTGATTTAAGAAAATTAAATTAAAAAATAGTTAAAATGATTTGGATTTCAAAAGAAACTATGAGTACTAATCCTAAAGAATCCAAGATGACTTGGGTACCTAAAAACTCTACTTGATTTTCTTGTATAGGAGTGTCTTGCAGTCCAGGAGGAGAAAAAGCTTTGGTATCTTGATAGTAGCTATTCAAGGCACATGACAGGTGACAAATCTCGATTTGTCACTGTTGAACCTAAAGATGGAGTGGTTATATTTGGAGATAATGAAAAAGAGCATATCATTGGTGTCAGTAACATTCATGTCACTCCCTCCACTTCTTTTCAAAATATATTATTAGTTGATGGATTGAAACATAATTTACTTAGTATTAGTCAATTTTGTGATAAAAGATTTGAAGTAACTTTTAAATCTTTATTATGTATAGTATCTAGTCCCAATGATAATGGCATCATGTTCATTGGACATAGAAATGACAATGTCTATATGGTGGATCTAGATGATCTTCACATGAAGAATGGTCAATGTCTAGTTGCAATGGGTGCCAAAGTCCTTGAGACTAATTGGTTATAGCATTGTAGATTAGGTCATGCAAGTATAGATTTGCTTTCAAAACTCATCAAGAAAATCTTGTTAAAGGCCTACCAAAATTAAATTTTGAAAAGAATAGAATTTGTGATGCTTGTCAATTTAGAAAATAAACTAGAAACTCTTTTAAATCAAAAGACATACTTTCAATGTCTAGACCTCTAGAATTACTTCACATGAATTTATTTGGATCTACAAGGACCATTAGCATAGGAGGTAAGAAGTATGGTCTTGTAATTGTAGATGATTTTTCAAGATTTACTTGGGTAATATTTTTAGCACAAAAATATGAAGCTTTCAATGTATTTTCTAAATTTTATTAAAAAGTTTTGAATGAAAATAACACATACATAGTATGCATTCATAGTGATCTTGGCACCGAATTTGAAAATCAGTATTTTAAAAATTTTTGTAATGATAAAAGAATTGATCATAATTTTTTTGCATCTAGAATACCTCAATAAAATAGGGTGATAGAAAGAAAAAATTATACATTACAAGAAATGGCATGCACCATATTATGTGAAAGTAATTTATCTAGATATTTTTGGATGGAAACTATCAATACTGTATGCTATATTTTAAATCATGTGTTAATTAGACCTATTCTAAAGAAAACACCATATGAACTTTGAAAAAAAAAAGAAACCAAACATAAACTATTTTCATATTTTTGATTGTAGATGTTTTATACTAAATAATAGAAAAGATAATTTAAAAAAATTTGATGCCAAATCGGATGAGAGTATCTTCTTAGGATAGTTCACATCAAGCAAAGTATATAGAATCTTCGACAAAAGAACCCTTATTGCTAAAAAATCTATCCATGTAGTTTTTGATGAATCTAATGACAAATCTTCTAGAAAGAAAGACATTTTTGATGAGGATGCAGGTATTCTCAATAATAAGATGGATAGTCTCGCACTAAAAGATGATTTTTCTCAAAATAATGAAAAAGATCCAAAAAAAGAGGATGAAAAGCCCACTCCATGTCTAAGAGAAGAACTACCAAAAGAGTGGAGATATGCACATGGATATCCTAAAGATCTTATTATTGGTGATCCATCACCGGGGGTAAGAACTCGATCTTATCTTAGAAATATTAATAATTATTTAGTTTTTATACCATAAATTGAACCTAAAATAATAGAAGAAACTGAAAATGATTCTTATTGGATAAATACTATGCAAAAAGAATTAAATCAATTTAAAAGAAATAAGATTTGAATATTAGTTGATAGACCCAATGACCATCCTATAATTGAAACTAAGTGGGTGTATAGAAATAAATTAGATGAACATGGCACCATTATCAGAAATAAAGCTAGGTCAGTGGCCAAAGGATACAACCAAGAGAAAGGCATTGATTTTGATGAAATTTTTACCCCAACAACTAGATTAGAAGCAATTAGGCTACTACTTGCATTTGTATATTTTCTGATCTTTACATTATATCAAATGGATGTTAAAAATATATTTCTTAATGGTTATATAGCTAAAGAAGTGTATGTTGAACAACCATTCAGTTTTAAAAATCATGCATTTTCAAACCATATCTTTAAACTACATAAAGTTTTATATGGACTAAAACAAGCCCCTTGTGCGTGGTATGAAAGGTTAAGTAAATTTTTGTTAGATAATGAATTCACTAGGAGGAATGTTGATAAAATATTATTCTTAAAAAAAAATATGATAATCTATTGATGGGTAAATCTATGTAGATGATATTATTTTTGATGCTACTAATGAATCTCTTTGTTAGAAATTTACCAAACTTATGCAGGATGAGTTTGGGATGAGCATAATGAGAGAGCTAAACTTCTTTCTCAGACTTCAAATCAAACAAAATGAAAAAGAAATCTTCATCAATCAATCAAAATACACAAGAAAAATACTCATAAAGTTTGAAATAGAGACTTCAAGATCAATTGGCACACCAATGAGTCCCTCCTGTAAACTTGACAAAGATGAAAGGGGTAAGAAATTAGATAATAAATTATATAGAGGTATGATAGGCTCTCTACTCTATCTTATTTTAAGTAGGCTAGATATTATGTTGAGTATTTGTATGTGTGCTAGGTATCAATTAGATCCTAGAGAATCTCTTACTTACTGTTAAAAGAAGTTTTAGATACTTATCTAACATATTTATTGTAGATTTATGGTATGATAGATTATCACCTTTTGAGTTAATTGAATATTCTGATGCTGAATTTGCTGAATGTAAACTGCATATAAAAAGCACAAGTGGCACATGTTAATTTTTTAGAGTTAATTTGATTTCATGATTTGGTAAGAAACAAAACTCAATGACATGATCTATGATCGAGGTTGAATATTATTGCTATGGAGAATTGTTATGCTCAAATCATATGGATCAAACAACAACTTGAAGATTTTGGCATTAAATTTAATAAAATTTTAATAAGATGTGATAACACAAGTGTAATTAATTTAACTAAAAATTCAATTCAACACTCAAGATTGAAACACATTAAAATAAGACATCATTTTATAAGAGATTATGTTCAAAATAGTAATGTAATGCTTGAATTCGTACCCATAGATAAACAAGTAGCTGATATATTCACTAAATCCCTTAGTAAAAAAAAAATTAGCATCATTAGAAGAGATCTAGGGATCTATTATCAATTAGAATAGATCTTATCTTCATAATCCCAAATCAAGTTGAATCAACCTTAAAATGATCAATTTTGTGTGCATAATCATTATTTGATCTCATTAGGAATCCTCCAATGCCTTTTATGTACTAAATTTTTATTGAAACTATAAAAAGTTTTAAACTCATGCTCGAGTCGATTCAAATAAAAACCTGAGTCGACTCACACTCGAGTCGACTTGAACATATTCAAGTCAACTCGACTATCGAGGCCACATGTGTTTTAATGGACTCGTGACTCCTTGTGATGCCCTAAAACCATCTAAAAATCCTTTATAAGGGTCCCCCTTTCTTCCAAACCCCTTCTAATAGTCTTCCCTTCAATCCTTGCCCTCTATCTCCCGATCAATCCTTGATTTGTGGTCGATTTGAGTGAGATGGTGCGGACAAGGCACATTGAATAGAGAACCCTTTCGAGTCGAAGCATTGAACTACAAGAACAAAGGAAGAAAGCTTGGTTGGGTCATTCAATGTCTTAAGCGATTGAGTCAACCCGACCTACAATGGAGCCTGAAGAAAATGAGTCGAATGAGGTTGAGGGTCAAGGTATGGAGTCTTCCCCTCCTCCACGGCCCTCTCCTTTAGGAAGAATGGCCACTAGGGCCATTGCAATGGGCAGAAGGATAGATTTGTCCTTCTTTGAGAGATATAATTTTTCAATAGGTCCATGGCTTGAGAGAATGGGGTGGAGGAATTTTTGTTGTATGAATATCCCCATGTACCTTAGGTTGGTAAGGGAATTTTATAAAAATTTAAGAAGGGGAGCAGATGATGTATCTACAACTGTGAAGGGATACATTTTGAGTTTTCAGAAGAAATTCTAGCTCATGTGTTTGACCTACCTAGAGATGGGATTGTACTCGAAAGAATGTTTGACAAAAGAACTACACTGCGAGTAATTGTTGGCAGAGAGGATGTAGTTGGAGACATTTTAGGCCCCCCCCCCCGTTTCAGTAAAAATGAGGATATTGCATCATATCATAGGAGGGATCTTCATTCCTAAATTAGGAAGGCATGACTTTGTGTCGGAGAGAGAGCGGAATGTGATGTATCATATTGTTTAGGGTATCCCACTAAATTTGCCTGGGATTATGATGCACCAAATCAGAGAGGCAGTAGCCAAGAATAAGATTTGTTTACCTTATGGGATGGCATTGACTAGATTATTTGAGACAACTGGAATTTCTCTAGAACATGAGGGTTTTAAGTAGTCTCACTTTGATGTTTATGATGCTAAGGCTTTGACTCGAATGCACTGTCATGTGGAAGCTAGGAGATGGGTGAAGAATGTATCTAGATAAGAAAGAAGAGAACTTAGAGTAGAGGAGTTAGGAGAGCCTTCTACTCCTATTATCCCTAGAGCTCCATCTGATTTTTCTTCCCCATCTAGAGCTGCCCCAAATCCTGCTTTACAAGCCACACGATAGTTTATACCCCCTACAGGCCCTGTTCCTCAGCTAGTAGGTATTGATTCCACATCCCTAGAGAGGCTGGCTGATCTGATTGCAATTAGAGTCAATGGAGAATTACAAGCTCTATCTAAGAAGGTAGAGAGTATTCAGATTGAGATGAGATCTATATCAGAGAGGCTCACTACCTTAGAGTAGAAAGAGTTAAGGCCTGATGCACCAGCTGATCTTTCTGAGTTAGCCTCTGAGATTGGTAGATTGAGAGGGAGAGTGGAGTCTGGAGGCACAGAGGTGATGGATGCTGTTAGGGGACTTAGTCAGTCCCAACTGTGGGAGCTTATGTCACTACTCGGAACCTTGGGGAGCCTTATTGGAAAGATAGAGAGACTTGCTCTAGGTGCAGTACCAGCAGTAACAAATGTAGCCGTCAGAGTCTTCATGTCTTGTCCTCCACCTACTCAGCCTCAGCAGCCTATTCAACCTCAGCAGCCTACATAGCCCTAGCCTCCTGCTTAGTCCAACTAGCTGGCTACTATTCAGACTAGACCACCATTTTGGGTCTATACTTATGGTGGTGTGGGGTTCCCTTCTCAAATAGTTGGTCCATCAAGTAGGACCAGGAGCTGGAGAGCTGGACCATCATCTTCTCGGACCTCCTTTTCTGAGATCCTACAGATTTCTTTTGATGAGGAGTAGTACCATAGGAGATATCTGCTTAGCTATTTGATGTATTAGGTTTTATGTATTCTCCCTCTATTTCAGAGTCTTCATGTCTTGTCCTCCACCTACTCAGCCTCAGCAGCCTATTCAACCTCAGCAGCCTACATAGCCCTAGCCTCCTGCTTAGTCCAACTAGCTGGCTACTATTCAGACTAGACCACCATTTTGGGTCTATACTTATGGTGGTGTGGGGTTCCCTTCTCAAATAGTTGGTCCATCAAGTAGGACCAGGAGCTGGAGAGCTGGACCATCATCTTCTCGGACCTCCTTTTCTGAGATCCTACAGATTTCTTTTGATGAGGAGTAGTACCATAGGAGATATCTGCTTAGCTATTTGATGTATTAGGTTTTATGTATTCTCCCTCTATTTGGACATATGTTTGTATTAGCCTTCATCTCGACTCATCTTTGAATTAGCTCTTATTTAGACACCTCATGCCACTGTATGTTGGTGTGTTATAATCTTTATTGGTCTAGCACATTCATTTTGTGAATGCAATGCAAAACTATTACTTATCCTTATATGATCTTGTGTCTTAATTATCTATACATTGTCATTTTGATTGATGACAAAAAGAGGGAGTAAAGGTATGTATATGAACATTGAGTATAAATACATGTGTGTATATGTGTTGTATGCCTTATGTGATATGTGCCGTATATGCCTTATGTGTCTTATGAGCTCTAATATATGCCTTATGCTTGTGTGTTGTGTAATTCAATGGTAAAGAGTATATGTCATAAACATTGCAAAATTGATGAGCTTGAAGGGTGAATTAACCCCTTGAGTGAGCACATGTGGTGAATTGATCTTCATATGTCTAAGTGTGCTTGAAAATTTGTGATTGAAGAAATACACTAAAAACATAAGCATATACTAAGGGGGAGCAAAGTATAAAGCTGCGAAAAGCTTACACCATTAAATTGAGCATATTTCTTGAAACTAATATTGATATGTGTATGTTATGTACCAATTGCTCATATACTCAAAGTTTTATCATCATCAGAAAGGGAGAGATTGTTAGCCCTAGGAATTGATTTTGATAGATAACAAAATATTTGAGTATTTGTTTGAACTAATGAGTTCTTTGATATCATGTTTTAGGAGAAATTATAGAGTATCAAGAATGAAATTTTTAAAGATGTAATTAAGAACAAATAAGAAGAATTTGGAAGCTTTTGGAGTGTGATATACATCTAAAATAAGATTGAAGAAGGATATCCAAAGATTGGAATTGAAGAGCTTTTCAAAAGAAAAAGCTCACAAAAGGTTTAGAGGAGAGCACCTCGAGTCAACTCAAGATAGTTTCAAGTCGACTCAAGCTAAAATGATAGGCAAGAGTTTCAGCTGGCATGCTCTCGAGCCGACTCAAGTTAGATATGAGTCGACTCAAATGAATAGTAGCGAAAAAAGTTTTGGCCGAGCGGAGGAGTCGAGACCACTCAAATTGATTGAGTCGAGGTCTTAAAAAATAATAGAAAGCATAATTTTTGAGAAAAAAGTTCAAAACAGACTCGCAGGCTAGTCGAGTCGACTCAAAAAATGCTGAGTCGACTTAAAGCTCAAGTCAAGTCGACTCAAGCTTAATTCTAGTCAACTCGATTTTAGAGACTAGTTCTGCAGAATTTTTAGAACTGTGCAGTCTACTTTCCAACGGTCATATTCAATCTTCTAATGGTCTGAAATATCTCTCCAGCCTATCAAATATTAGAAAACACCTACAAAACTCATGGGAGACAGGACATCATATCAATCATTGAGGAAGCAAAAAGTCAAGAGCAAAAGTCTAAAAGCATTGAAAAGAGAGCATTCATTTTCCAACCACTTGAAATATCAAATCAAGAACTTCTCTCTAGCAAGAAGACAAGCTCATCTGCTCAAAAGCTTCTATAAAAGAAGATTCAACAGCTTCATCGATATTTTTGCTTATTAAAGGAGCTTTTTGTTTTCAATTATTGTTCTACTTTTGTCTTTGTTGTAACTAGCTTCCATAGGGTTTTGGAGCTAGAAAATAGGCCCATCCAAGCTGAGAATTGGATTGTAAGCCAAAGGTTGGCTTGGGGTTGGTTGTGATTGGTGATCCGGTATAAAACCAACTAAGTTTTGGATAGTGAGTCCAAAAAACTATCCAGCTATAATCTTGGACATATTATAGTAAAATTTTCAAGTAGATCTTGGAGAGTGGATATAGATGCAAGGGGCACCGAACCACTATAAATTTTGGTGTTTGTGATTGTTGCTTGTACTCCAACTTTTCATTGCTCTTATACTTCTGCTTACTTGGTTGCATTTGAATTCAGCACTCACCAACATATCACTACTTTGCAAAATAGCACATTACTTTTTTAAATTTAAAAAACCCAATTCATCCCTCTTCTCTTAGGTTGTTTTGCTAGGTAATAAGTTGTGATTATGAATCCCAATAGGATTTAATTATCAATATGATTGATGATTAATCCAATATAAAAATCACAATTGAAAAATTCACTAAGTGTTAGCAAATTTTAGAAGAATCAATTAGTAATTAGATTGCTATCTGGCTCAGTCTGATTGAGCTATGAGATTCAAATCAAATCTAATTAAATTGGATTCAATTTAGATTAGTTTGGCTTTGATTAGATCAAACCTAATTGATTTATGAGATAACCCACTTGCATAAGTAGAACAATTCTTACTTTGATTAGGACTTGACTGAATCAATTTCTTAATTAGATTAGAATTTAATCCAGATTTAATTGAGTTCCTAATTGGATTAAAAATTAACTTAATTTACTTGCTAACTAATCCTAAATTTATTACGATTAAATTAGATTTAAATCAACAAGTAAATGAATCTTTGATTAGGATTTCTCCTTGGTACCACCTCTCTTTTTGTGCTATCTAAGCCCAATGTCAAATTTGATTTGGTGTGTGGTTGAACCAATCCAAGAATCTCCACACTACCTCTCTTATGTTTATTTTTGTTTGAGATCAAATCTGATTTGATCTGATTTTGATTGGATCAAAATAAGACTCCCAGTTTGATTAGGTTTGATCCTGTCAAATCTAGTCTTACACATCTCTAGCCTTATCACCCTTGGACACCTCTTATTTAAATAGAGAGACTTTGGGATGTGGAGAAGCATCTAAAAACCTTTTTTTGGGCATGGGTTCTCTTTGGGGGTGTGGGAAAATTCTAGGAAGAAAGAGAGAAATGTTCTCTCCTCTCTAAGTCTCCTTCCTCCCACACCTTATCTTCTTCCTTCTTAAGATTGTCTTGGAGATTGAAAGATGTCTTGTTCAACCATCAAGGAAGCATTCTTTATAAAGAAGCTAGCACCTCATGTAGAATATGGAGCCTCTGATCAGATCAAACCTCATGTGGATACCCATAGAGGTTGGGCATGTCGCGGCTACATCAGAACATGAAGGCATCCACAGATCTAGATTCGAGAAAGAGTTTTGCAAATCAAGTATGTGATTTGATCATAAATAAATTTTTAATCTCTGAAATTAGATATTTTATGTCTTATTTATCATTATATAAACTAGATCAATAGGTATAAGATTTTGATCTATACATACGTAGGATTAAAACTATTTTAATCTTAACTTTCGCTATTTAAATTCAAAATTATTTTGAAATCTGTATGCAAAATACTTAAAATCCATCAGCTAGCATGGCTTCCTTAAATCCAAAGCTAGGACTTAATTAATCTTAACCTAATCAAGCTACACTTAGCCCAATTATGCAATCTTAGATCAAAATTCTATTAAGAATTGTGTCCCAAAGCTAATCGTCAGCCTATTGACGATTGAGTTTTTATATGTAATTGTATATGAATTATTCAATAATAAAAGTTATTTAACTTTTTTATCATAAATTATGTATATCTTCTTTTATGAATTTTTGAATTATGATAAAGTTCTTAAGACTATTTTAATTGATAAAGATAGATTTATCATTTAGTCCTTAAATCAGTTCACGATCAAATGATATGCTATTACTAGGATGATAATGATTCTCAAATATAGATTGTTGTGTGCCATATAGATTGGTTGTTCTCTTAATCAAAGAGTGTGAAAATACTGGTATGACATGCAGATGAGAAATAAGAGTACATCTCACTGAATGAGACCAACAGTGGAGCACTCCGCTGTCAGGAGTAGCTCATGAAGGGTATGGATATAAGTGTCCCTCCGACCTGAGATCAGCACGGTGATTTGCAAGAAACTTACTATGCTTTAGTGCTAGACTATCTAAATTTTTAATTCAGTAATGAAAAGTTTTTGGACACAGTTAAGTACTTGTGGTAGTCGATGTGTGAGTCAAGATGGAATTGACCCCTCCAGATTATAAGAGTTAATGTATTATTGTATACAATTTAGTAAAATCTAGGTTCGAAAATCTATGTGATGGATTTGAAAGGTTGAAATACAATGTGGATGACTATTCTAGGGTTAATAGTTAAACCTTAGATCTCTTTGAGTATTAGGATTAAAGGGATGAATTATATGGTAACCATACGTTAGTAGATTCTTGAATATTGTTTTACAATCATTCGACCTATCCGGACGTCGGGTCCCATTGCTAAATAGTCACTTTGATTGGTATAGAAATTTATTTCTATGCTACTGGCTTAGGTTCAAACTTATGGGGTCACACACATTAGAAGTTTCTCTCCAATCAAATGGCTGATCGATGATTGAGAATTGTTCAAGGATAAAATCATCAATATGATGGATGATTAACCCTATGCAATGGTTGCAATAAATCATTCACTAAGAGTTAGTAAAATTCAAGAGGATTAATTAGCAATTAGAATATTGATTAGCTTAATTTGATTGAGTATTAAAGTTTGGATCATGTCTAATTGAATTAGATTCAATTAGGTCAAATCTGATTAGGTTATGGGATGGCCTAATCGCTAAGGGAGGTTAAGCCCTGATTTTATCATGACTTAGGTTCAACCTATTCATAATTAGATTAGGTGTTTCGATATCTAATTGGATTAGGTTAACTCATCTCTATTGGTGTCTAAATGAATTGGATTTGGATGAAACCTGATTAAGAACCAAATAACTAAAGCTAAGAGTCTAGATTAGTTGGACTACTCTCTTCTGCCCCCACATCTCTTCAACATGCCAATTCTCATCTCACAAAGCTAGTTTGTGCATGAGAAAAACTCTAGCAAATACCTTTGGCTATCACCCACAATTGATAGGGATAAGTTGGTTGTGATTCAAATTCAAAAGGATTTGAATTTGAAAACCTAGCTCATCCTTATCCACCATAGCCGACCACCTTATGAAGGGATCTTGTTTGTGCAACAAAAGGGAACTGTTCCCATGATTTTTCGAACACCTAATACCTCTTGTTCAAACTTCCTTTAGATGGGAATAGATACAGATTAAATTTGGTAGAGTTTGAATTCAAAACAATTTTGAATTCGAATTCAATTGATTTCGAATCCTATCCCATCTCCTCTTGTTCGGCAAGCATAAAAAGGCCTTCCTTTTGTGTGCTAAAAATTGCTGAGATTTCACCATAAGATACCTGAGAGAAAGAGGAGCTGAACATCGATTTGGGGCATGAGGATCTGAGGTGGGTGGCCAAGTTGTTGGCATGTGAGTTTAGAAGAGATCATCTCCTCTTGGGTGAGATTTCTAGGCCCTAAGCATTAGGGTTTTTGGGAGAGAGAGATCCAAATTAGAAAAAGGAGTTTCTCTAACTTTCTTCCACCATCTACATCCTCCTTTAGTCCATCTTTAACATCAAAAGGGTTTGAGTTGATTGAAGAAAGAGAATCAGATCAACAGTCTAGAAGTCTTCTACATGAGTTAGCACTCTTAGGAAGGCTGATCGGTGCTCGAGGGCTTCTTATGGACCATCCATAGAGGCCAGACATCCTGTATAGCTATACAGCATCAAGTGAGATCTTAGATCTATATGATCAGCAGTGGTGTTCATCGACCCATGCAAAGATAATGAGTTCTAAACTCATTTGATCAAGATCCAACAATTAGATCTCATCTAGGGCATCAATACGATCAATGCAAGTTTTCATTACTTTTAGATTTTAATTATATATTTAATCATGTTATAGATCCTACAATTATAGTTGATATTAGATCTTGTGCATGTAATGTAGATTAATATGTTCCACTTAAAAATTTTAAAATTGCATACATTGAATTATCGATTTTTTTTCAATTGGTATCCGAGCCATAGATCGCATAACATGATTTTTATGCTCTTAAAATCTAAAATCTTGTTATTTATATTAGATCTAAATGATGTTTATGCTAAGATCTGATATTAGATCAATTACATATATGATATGTATTAGATTAGATGATTGATTAGCCAAGTATTCTGATTGGGTTGGTCACCAGGCCTGTCTGGTCATAAGAGAAAAATAAGATTTAAAGACCCTCTCCTCTCATTCGATGGAGTTCTCTTATGGCGTGTAGGGATGCCATGTGATTATATCTCATAAAGAAAAATCACGAAAGAAAAACTTACTTTTCTGCAAAATCTTAGATCTGAATCCTAGGATTGTTATATATGATACAAACTGTACAAAAAGTAGTGACATCTAATCTTAATGATTAAAATTATTTTAATCATAAAAAATAAAATCTTAAATCATAAAAAATTTAGATATGATTTAAAAGATAATTTATGATTGATTTTATTTTGATTTATGCAGTATTTTTCAAATCTGAAATATTATGAAACTTGTTGGCACACCTGCTGAGCCAACTCAGCTTTAAACTAAGCCAACTTAGTCCCCTAGTTTAGTCAGCTCAGTACTAACTGAGTGGAGCTAGTTGCTATAGGATGAAAGTAATAGTTACTGTTCATTAATAGTGAGTCGATCAAGTCACAGACTTAGTCGATCCACTGAAGTGAGCCGACTCAGTCCAGGGATGAGCCGACCTAGTTTCAAAATAAAAAAATTTTGCACAAAATCATTGTAAATTATTTATAAATTAAAATTATTTCAAACCTAACCTAAACCCATATGCTTAATTGATAATTAAGTTGAATGATTAGATCTAGAATTGTGAATTAAAGATCTAATATCATTTACATAAAATATGGGTTTATGGGTTAGCATGATCAGGTCTTCTTAATTGGGTTAGACCTAAGGTTAGAATCAAAGAATCAAATAGACTAAATAAAAAATTAATTAAATCTAATTAAAAGTTAAATTAGATTAAATCAAAATTTTTCTAGAACCAAACAATAGTTATAGTTGGTCAAGTTTATGTCTTTGATTGGATCCAAATGGATCTTGATCTTTAGCTCAACGATCGAACCTAAGTCTACAGGTTGATTGAATTAAACTAATTAATCAATTGATGTCTAAGATAAGTTTGACAGTCTTGATCGGTGGTTATTAATTGGGAGCTACTCATCTAAATTGAGTCTATGACAAGTTAATGGCATATCCCTCCCACTGATCTCATTTATCTAGCTAATGTGGTGAATTATATTTTGATCAGATTACTTAATGATTCGGAATTGATCCATGCTAACTAGGAAGTTAGTATAACTGATTTAGATGCCGCTAGTTTGACTTGTTTGTAGTCCTTTTCATGACTTGATGAAGTCAGGGGGAGGACTTATGACTTATCAGTTAGGCCAACTTATCTCTGGTCCTCTTTTAGTGACTTGTTGAAGTCAATGGGAGATTTATGACTTATTGGTTGGATCGGTTTATATCTAGTCTTCTTTGATCTGACTTAGTGAAGTCAATGGGAGGATTATGATTAGCTGGTCAGTCTTTTTTTTTTCTTAAAATATGTTAATCAAATTTTTTAAATTATTAGGTGCATAAAATAAAATAATTATGAGATAACTAGATCATAGCCTCCCATTAAGTTGGATGATAATAGGTCCATTAGTTTAATAATCATTGGAGGGCTAAAGATCTGGTGCTTATCTGCTATTGAAATTATCATTCATAAAATGATGACTCAGTCATATCTTTCTGACGGTGATTTGGTTGGTCGAGCTTTCCTTAGGCCTAATCATTCATTTGTCAGATACATCGAGTTCTATCATGTTAATGATTGGACCTAACCGAGACTTTCAGTGAAGGCCTTCACCTACTAAAAAGGTACCTAAGATAAAACTAATTACTAAAAATTATTTGAAGAAATAATTGGTTGAGAAGCTACCCACAGATGCACATGGGTTGGCCGAGCTTTCCATAGGCTCGTATGCAGACTGTGTGGATTCTAGTACCCACTAAGAATTAAGATAATTCTTCAAATTAGAGGTAGAGGCTATCAATTCATATAAAATAGTGAGAGAAGCTTTAGACTAAAGTGCATATTTTTAGGCTAAAGTGCATATCTTTAGGCTTAATAATTCATATACTAAATAAGTCTTAATTTTTTCTTTATAGTTATGGCTAGTAGTTTGTTGTTCCACTCACTGTTGGACAGTGACATGCTTATGGGACCCAACTTTGATAACTAGTATCGAAAGTTCAACAATATTCTTGAGCCCGATCAAGCCAAGAAGCCCGAAGCAGATTAGAGTCAGGCAGAAGCATCCCTTGACCCAAATAGGCTAAGAAAGAGAAATAAGCAATCGATTGCTGATCAGGATGCTTATATGATAACACCTTATAATTTCTCTATCTGTGATACTACTATCTGAGTATTGGATACTAAAAGTCCGATTCATATCTGTAATTTGTTGCAAGGGCTTCAAGTTAGTAGAAAGTTTGAAAATAGTGAGAGATTCCTGAATGTGAAAGATAGAAGTCATGTTCTAATTCTAGCTTTAGGAATTATCGAGCTTGTTTTTAATTATAATAATATCATTTTAAGTGACTGTCACTATTGTCCATCTTTTTTGATGAATGTAATTTTTATAGACCTTTTGGTCAAAGATGGATTTATTTTTTTAATTAAGAGTGATTTTTATGATGTCATTATGCATGGTGCCACAATCATGCGTAGACAATTAAGAAATGATATTTATATATTGTCACAGTCTGTTAGTGTAATGTACGTAGTAAAAAAATATTCTAGATTAGATAATGTCATGGATGTCTACCTTTGGCATTGTAGGCTCGACCATATAAATAAGAATAGGATGAATAGATTAAGTAAAGAGGGTATCTTCGAAGTTAATGATTATGAATCATTACCAACCTGTGAGTCTTATCTTCTTAAGAAGATGACTAAATTATCTTTTATTGAAAAAGGTGAACAAGCCAGCAAAGTTCTAGATCTAGTACATATTGATGTATATGGACCCATGAACACCAGTGCCAGAGGTGGATATTACTATTTCATTACGTTTACTAACGACTTATCTAATGGGTTCGTTTACTTGATGAAACATAAGTTTGAATCATTTGAAATATTTAAATGATTCCATAATGATGTAGAGAAACAAACTAAGAAGAGTATTAAGACTCTTTGATTTGACCAAGAAGGTGAATATCTTTTCAATGAGTTTCTGATATATCTAGGAAAGAATGGGATTCTCTTATAATGATATTTCGAAAAGAAGGAATCGAACCCTGTTGGATATGGTTCGATCTATGATGGGCTTTGCTAGTCTGTCGATCTCCTTTTAGAGATATACACTAGAGTCAGCTTGTTACATACTAAATAGAGTTTCAAGCAAAACAGTTACAAGGACTCCATATGAGATATAGACTAGACATAGGCTGACACTTTCTTTCCTTAGGGTCTGGGGATATCTGGCTTATGTTAGATATTTGCAACTGAAAAGTTTGAACCCGATCCAATAAGTGTTATTTCATAGGGTATCTCAAGAAAATTAGGAGATATTACTTCTACCTTACTAATGAACAAAAGGTATTCATCAATAATAAGGCATCCTTTTTGGAAGAGAGTTCCTTAGTGAAGGAACTGATGCCTTTAAGGTTGAACTTGATGAAGTTAAATAGGTAGAAAAACTGACACAATCTAGTAAACCCATAGAACTGAATTTGATTACATCAAATCTGAAGCCCATTGTATAGGCACCTTTGAGAAGATCTGACAGAGTACCACATCAGTTGGACAGATACTACAGTTTCTTGGTCTGAGATGGTGATCCCGTTGAACTCGATGAGATGATGAAGGATCCAATCACTTACATGAATGCAATACAGAGATCCAACTCTGATAAGTGGCTTGAGGCCATGAAGTCCGAAATAGAGTCCATGAAGGTCAATGATGTATGAATATTAGTTGATCCATCTGAAGGGATAAAATCCATAGGGTATAAATAGATCTTCAAAAGGAAGAGGGGTACAGACGGAAAGGTGGAGACCTATAAAGTCTGTCTGTCTGGTTGCCAAGGGATATTACCAATATTATGATATTGACTATGATGAGACATTCTCTCCTATGGCAATGCTTAAATCTATTTGGATTATGCTTACAATAGTGGCAGATCTAGACTATAAAATCTAGCAAATGGATGTGAAAATCACTTTCCTAAATGGAGAGCTAAAAGAAGAGGTGTACATAATATAATCTGAAGGTTTCATATTCATAGATGAGTCTAAGATATACAAGCTTCAGAGATTTATTTACAGATTGAAGCAGGTATCTTGAAGTTGGAACATGCACTTTTATAAGGTGATCGAACATATGGCGTCATTAGAAATGGAGAAGAACCCTATATTTACAAATGGGTTAAAAATTTTATGATAGTATTTCTTGTTTTGTATGTGGATGACATTCTCTTAATTGCAAATGACAGCCTTGCATTACAAGGAAGAAAAGTTTGGCTTTCATCACAATTCTTCAAGAAGGATTTGGGAGAAGCATCCTACATTTTGAGAATGAAGATCTATAGAGATAGATCGAAGAGGTTGGTTGGATTATCCCAATCCACATACATCGATACTATACTGAAATAGTTCAGCATGGAGAATTTGAAGAAATACTATCTACCGATAGGTTATAGAATTTCTCTTTCAAAGGGGGATTGTTCAACAACCCCTCAAGAAAAAGAGCATATAAGCCAGATTCTATATATCTCGATAGTGGGATCCATCATGTACGTCATGATATGTACGAGACCAGATGTTGCCTACTCACTAGGGATAGTGAGCAAGTATCAGTTTGATCCAAGGAAGAACCACTAGAAGGTTGTAAAAATCATCCTTAAGTATTTGAGAAATACTAAGGACTAGTGGCTCATTTATAAAAAATTTGACTTGAAACTTATGAAGTTTACAGGCTCCAATTTTTAATCAGATTATGATGATAGCAAGAACGTGTCGGGATATATATTCATCCTAAACAATGGAGCGATCTACTAAAAAAGTTTCAAGTAGCATACTATGACCGACTCAACTTGCGAGGCAGAATATATCACAGCATCCGATGCCGCGATGGAACCTATATAGTTGTAGAAGTTCATCAGCGAGCTTGGAGTGGTACTCTCCATTGATGGTCCAATCCTATTGTACTGTGACAGCACTGGCGCCAATGCTCAAGTGAAAGAATTGAAGTCACATCAGCGCATCAAACATATTCTGTACTACTACCATCTGATCTGGGAGATCGTAGATTGAGATGATGTTGAGCTTCCGAAGATCGATGGAAAAAAAAATCTAGCAGACCCATTCACTAAAACCCTCAATGTCAAGGAGTTCAATAATCATAAATTGAAGATGGGTATACGATACTATACTAATTGACTTTAGTTCAAGTGGGAGTTGTTGGAAATTGTGTCCCAAAATCAATCGTCAATCTACTCATGGTTGAGTTCTTATATGTAATTGAATATAAATTATTCAATAATAAAAGTTGTTTGACTTTTTCATCATAAGTTATATACATCTTCTTTTATGAACTCCTGGATTATGATGAAGTCTTTAGGACTATTTTAATTGATAAAAGAGGATTTATCATTTAGTCCTTAAATTAGTTTATGACCAAACAATATGCTATTATTAGAACGATAGCGATTATCAAGTGTAGGTCATTGTGTGCCATATGGGTTAGTTGTCCTCTTAACAAAGGAGTGTAAAGACACTGATATAGCATACAGATAAGAAGTAGGAGTATATCTCACTGAACGTGACCAACAATGGAGCACTCTGCTGTCAAGAATAGCTCGTGAAGGGTATAAGTGCCCTCCGATCTGAGATCACCATGGTGACTTGCAAGCAACTCACTGTGTTTTAGTGCCAGACTACCTGAATTTTTAATACAATGATGAAAGATTTTTGGGTACAGCCAAATACTTGTAGTAGTCAATGTGTGAGTCAAGATGGAATTGACCTCTCTAGATTATAGGAGTTAATGCATCTTTATATTTTAATTTAATAAAATCTGAGCTCGGATAATCCATGTGATGGATTTGAAAGGTTGAAATACTATGTGGATGATTATTTCAGGATTGGCAGTTAAATTTTAGATCTCTTTGAGTATTAAGATCAAAAAAATGAATTATACGGTAACCATACGCTAGTAGATTATTGAATGCTGCTTTGTAATCATTCGACCTATCTGGACGTCAGATCTTATTGCTAGATGGTCACTTTGATTGGTATAAAAATTTATATCTATGCTACCAACATAGATTCGAACCTATGGGGTCATACATATTAGTAGTTCCTCTTCGATCAAATAGCTAATCGACGATTGAGAATCATTCAAGAATAAAATCCTCAATACAATTATGATTATCCCTGTACAATGGTTGCAATAAAATCATTCGCTAAGAGTCGATGAATTTTAGGAGTATTAATTAGTAATTAAATTATAGATTAGCTCAATTTGATGGAGCATTAAAGTTTGGATCATATCTAATTGAATTAGTTTCAATTAGGTCAAACTCAATTAGGTTATGGGATAACCTAATCGCTAAGGGAGGTTAAGTCCTGATTTGATTAGTGCTTAGGTTCAACCTATTCCTAATTAGATTAGGAGTTTGGGTACCTAATTGGATTAAGTTAACTCATCTCTATTTGGCTTTAAACAAATTGAGTTTGGATGAAATCTAATTAAGAACCAAATAACTAAAATAGAGAGTCCAGATTAGTTGGACTACTCCCTTCTGCCCATATCTCTTCAACACACCAAATCTCATCACACAAAGTTAGTTTGTATGTGAGAAAAACTCCAAAAAATACCTCTGGTTGTCACCCACAATTGACAGGGATAAGTTGGTTGTGATTCGAATTCAGGATTTGAATTTGAAACCCTAGCTCATCCTTATCCACCCTAGCTGACCACCTTGTGAAGGGGTCTTGTTTGTGCGACAAAAGGGAACTATTTGTTGGATGTATACTCTAGAAGCCAATCTTGACTAACACATTTCATATCTCTAGAATATAATTTTATATTTTATGGTTATTTATGTTACCATTAATGTTTAAGTGTCCATGAATCATCCAAGGGATTAACAAGATGATGACACATATTCTCAAAGAGTTAAAAATTTGAGACATGTGTCATGATGGTTGATTCCTAAATTGCTTCTGATCATAGGATCATCATCGAGATAGTGATTGATCCAGATAGACCAGTGTATGGATCGCTTCCTTCGGATAGATGGATCTTATTCTGTAGTATAGAAACACTGGAGCGAGAGTGCAGGTGGTTGTTAGAGAATAACTAACAGTAAGCGTGACCAACACGAAAAGTCATATAGATGTCTACTCACTCGTTAGTAACTTTCTCGATGCTGTAGTTGTATGACTGATCTTTTAACCTGAGATAGCACCACTGCTCGTAGTGAGACTGTTGGAGTTTGACTGACACATCAACATAGGTCTCAATGAGCCCTTATAGTAGATATTGACGACAGTTGGTCCACTATAGGAGTGGGATGTGCATCAAGATGGAATCTATCGACCCTAGTAGGAGAGAGTAGTCCTATAAAATTTAAGAAGCTGAGTCCTTAAGTCTATGACCATAGTAATGTGATTGATGGAAAAGAGTTTTCATAGAATCATAAATGGACTCGAGCTGATTAAATCTATCATATGACCAATGATGAGGTTTGACGATTCATCCATGACCTGCCATCTAGTCAGGACTCACGATAGAGGGACTGTATCATACGTTAACTGCACCTAGAGATTTATCACTTTTATTCTATTAGGTTGCCACTACATACTGCTAGGTGTTATTGATGGAATATGAGACTCACAAGCATCATCTGGATGATCGATGATCTTTGGTGGGTAGAGTTGAAACTATTCCAATCCATTGAAAAGTATTTCAATGATATTGTGATAGAGATCAAAATATATCTCACTACCAGACAGAATAGAACTTATGGGATCATACACAAAAAAAAAATTTGACTGATCAGATGGTTGAATTACGATTATGAATCATAACAGGATTTGATTATCAATTTGATTGATGATTGATCCAATGCAAAAGTTGCAATCAATTAACTCACTAAAAAGTTAGTGAGTTAAAGGATGATTAATTGATAATTAGATTACTAAGTGTCTCAATTTGATTGAGCTATGAGACTTATATCAAGTCTAATTAAATTGGATTTAATTTGACTTAACATGGGTTTAATTTGATCAAACCTGATTGGGTTATAAAATAACCCAAATTACATGGGAGAATCATTCTTATTTGAATTAGGATTTGAATTTGACTCAATTTCTAATTAGACTAGGATGAATGAGTTTCTATTTGAACTAAAAATTCTCATTTCTATAGGTGTATCAAATTTTAATTAGATTAGAATTAAATTGAGTTTGACTCAAGCACCAAACAAGAGTCCAAAAGGACTAAGACTCTTCCAATTAGGTGACATCTAATCTAAATAGTTTGAACTTCAAATCAAAATTGATTCTCTATCTATTTGGGTCTAATTTGGTCTTAATATGATTAGGATTGGTTGGGATTTTATTTGATTTAAAACAGCCACTTAATCTAAAAGTCCCATGAAGACTAAATTCTTCTTTCCATGCACCAAACCAGCCCCACATTGAAACCAAGTTGGATGCCACATCCCACCAGATTTTGCACCTTCCTTTTCCCTTCTTTTATGTGTAAGAAGCCTTTTAAATCCCCTAAATCACTGTGTGAAACTTGGGTGCACAAGGAGAGGATGGGCAGCACAAAATAAGGAAGAGTCCTAACATCCTTGGACTCTTATCTCCTTCTCAAACTCAATCTCCTCTTCATCTATTTAAACACCACCATGTGGGACGTTGGATATGGCTGAGATGAGAATTAGATTGATGCCAAAAGAGAGCCCTTTTGTGCATAAAAAAATATGGGAGAGAGAGAGATGGCATGATGGGTGTTGGCACAAGGTATGTATCCTCTTATCCCTTCTTTCTTACACAATCAATAGTTGGTTGTTAGGAGAATCTTCTCTCTCGCTTTTGTCCATGTTTGGACATGGATGTCTCCTCTTTCATTATACAAAAATTGGATAAAATTTTTACATCTCTATTGTAGAGATTTGGTGCATGGATTTTAGGAAGAAAAGAGAAGAAAGGGTTCTTCTCATGATCTCTAGCGTAGAGATCATGATCCTCCTACCTCTTCTTCTTCTCTAAGAGTGTCCTGAGAGAAAAGAAGATTTTCAACTATCAAGATATGATCTCTATAAGGGAGCTAGCACTCTGATGAAATCAAAAATTTTTTGATTAGATCAGAGTCTCATGTGGATATCTGTAGAGGTCGAACGCTTGTACGGTTACAAAGGACCATCGGAAGACATCCATGATCATCAGTTTAGGGTGAAGATTGATCCATGCCAAGGTATGTTCTTAATTTATTTTTCTCTATTTGATTTTTATATCTGAATCTTATCTCACATATGATGATCCTGTTTATGGTTTCAAGATTTGATCTTGTGTATGCTTAGATTAAATTAGATTTAATCTAAAAGATTTTAAATTTCACTGGATATTTATTTTGAAAAATTTTACATACATGAAATCATGAAAATCCAACATTGTTCCCATGATTTTTTCAATAACCAATACCTCTTGTTCGGCCCTCCTTTGGATGGAAATAGATGTGGATTAAATCTGGTAGAGTTTGAATTCAAAATAGTTTTGAATTCAAATTCAATTGAATCCTAGTCATATCCCATCTCCTCTTGTTTGGCAAGAATAAAAAGGCCTTCCTTTTGTGTGCTAAAAATTATTGAGATTTTACCATAAAATATCCAAGAGAAAGAGGGGCCAAACATTAGTTTGGGGCATGAGGATCTGGGGTGGGTGGCCAAGTTGTTGGTGTGTAAGTTTAGAGGAGATCATCTCCTCTTAGGTGAGATTTCTAGGCCCTAGGCATTAGGGTTTTTGGGAGAGAGAGATCCAAATTAGAAAAAGGAGTTTCTCTGACTTTCTTCCACCATCTACATCCTCCTTTAGTCCATCTTTGAAATCAGAAAAAGAAGTTTCTTTGACTTTCTTCCACCATCTACATCCCCCTTTAGTCCATCTTTGACATTGGAAGGATCTGAGTTGATCAAAGAAAGAGAGTCAGATTAGTAGTCTAGAAGTCTTCTACATGAGCTAGCACTCTCAGAAAGGCTGATCGATGCTCGAGGGCTTCATGTGGACCATTCATAGAGATTGAACATTCTGTGTGGCTGCACGGCATCAAGCAAGATCTCAGATCCACATGATTAGCAGCGGTGTTCATCGATCCGTGCAATGGTAATGAGTTCTGAACTCTTTTGATCAAGATCTAACAGTTAGATTTGATCTAGGGCATTAATGTGATCGATGCAAATTTTCATTAATTTTAGATTTTAATTATATATTTGATCATGTTATAGATCCTAGCATTCTAGTTTAGATTAGATCTTGTGCATATAATGTAGACTAAATAGTTTAATCTATCATATTCCGCTTAAAAATTTTAAAATTGCATGCATTGAACTATCAATTTTTTTCTTTAATTATTTGTTTGACCCCATAGATCTAATTTTATCTGGTAGTAACATATATTATGTTCTCTATCAGCAACATTATCAAAACTCTTTTTAATAGATTAAAATTTTTTCCAATTCAGTCAATTAAGAATCATTGATCATCGACATAATTTTAATTGGTTCCGCAATCCACCAGTGACATCTAGCAATATGTGGTGGCAATCTTGCAGAACTAAATAATGAATCTGTAGGTATAGTTACAGTATGATTTGATTCTTCTATTGTGAGTCTCGATAAGACATAGATTAAGAGTAACTCATCAAACCTAATTCTTGTCATATGTTAGAGTCAATCGACTCGAGTCTCATGTGAAACCTAATAGAAATATCTTTCTATTTTTCACATTGCTATGGCTATAGGCTTTAAGACTTAGCCTCATGATCTACATAAGATTACACCTTATTTACCGAGATCGATAGATCCCATCTTGATGCACATCATATTCCTACAGTGAGTCTGCTGCAGCTAATTATACATCAAGACTCAATATGGATAGGAGACGAAATTATGGTATAGTTAAACTACAGTAATCTCATTGTGAACAGCTGAGGCACCATAGGTCAAAGAACTAGTCACACTACCACAGCATCAAGTTAGTTACTTACGAGTAGGTAGACTCCTAGTGACTACTTGTGATTGATCACGCTCAATATCTTTGTTTCTAAAAAGCACTTGCACTCTCATTTTTATGTCTCTACATCATAGATTCAAGACTCATCTATCCTGAGAAGTGATTGTGCACCAATCTCTCTGGATCAAACACCATCTCCATGATGATCCTATGATCGGGAATAATTTATGAATTAATTATAATGACACATGTCTCAAATTCTCAACTCTTGAGAATATGTATCATTATACCCATTAACTCAATGGACAATTCAGAGATAATAACACAGATCTGAATGAAAATAAATCCAACTTTATTAATTTATAAATCAATATTATGAATATGTCCTAAGAAAGTTTTATAAGTATCGATCAATCTGGCTTCTAGGGTATAGATCTAACAAGTAGGTCATATATTAAAAAAAAAGATGATTAGATTGGTTAAGGTATTTTACCAAATCTAAATTTTGATGATTTTGGTATGTGCATAGATTGTATTAAAAAAAATAAATTAAAAGTCATAAAAGACATGCCACTAGAAGTCAAGGACACTTAGAATTGATACATACTGATATTTGTGGCTATTTTTTATCTTATTTTGGAGGGTAAATATATTTCATCATCTTTATTGATGATTTCTCATATTATGATTATATTTTCTTATTGGATGAAAAGTCTGTAGCTTTAAAAACTTATAAGATGTACAAAGCTGAAGTAGAAAATCAATTGGATAAAAAAATTAAGGTTATAAGATCTGATAGAGATGGTTAATACTACGATAGATATGATGAATCTGACCATAATTTTAGACTTTTTGCCAAATTTTTTGAACATCATGGTATTGTAGCACAGTATACTATACCAAAAAATCTCCAACAAAATGGTATAGCTGAAAAGTATAATCACATCTTGATGGATATAGTAAGAAGTATGATTGATAATTCTTCATTATCCTTGAATTTGTAAGGAGAAGCCTTAAAAATCGCTATGTATATTTTAAATTTGATACCTAGTAAGGCCATTCCTAAAACTCTTTTTGAGTAATAGACCGATAAAATATCAAGTTTCGTATATTTACATATTTAGGATTGTCCTGCAGAGGCTCGATTATATAACTCATAAGAAAAAAAATTAGATCTCAGAACTGTTAGTTGTTATTTTATAGAGTACCTAGAAAGGTCAAAGGATTTTAGATTTTATTATCCATCACACATTACTAGAATTGTTGAAATTGGAACTACTAGGTTTATTGAGGATGGTGATAATAGTGAAAGTGGTGAACCGCATAATGCGATGTTAGAAAAAATAAAAAAAATTTTTCAATTACAGTAATACCTAAAGATATTCTACATGAATCTGTTCAACTTGAGATTGTAGAACATCAATAGGTGGTTGATACACCACTTTCTGAATAGATTGTCAATGAATCTAACCCGATTAAAAATAATCACAATAACAATACTGAATCTAGAAGACTAAGAAAATTTAGTAAAATTAGAAGATCTACTACTCCAGATGATTATCTTATTTACTTACAAGAATGTGATTATGATATTGCGATAAAAGATGATCTAGTCTATTTTAAGGATGTCATGAATAGCGATGATTCTGAACTTTAGTTAGATGCCATGAAAGATGAGATAGAATCTATGATTAAAAATCAAATCTAAAAACTTGTTGAATTGTCTAAAGAATTTAAGTCTGTAGGTGTAAATGAATTTTTAAGACCAAAAGGGATTCTAAAGGCAATATCGAAAGATATAAAGCTAGACTTGTAGCTAAGGGATTCACTCAAAAAGAAGGCTTCAATTATTATAAAATATTTTTTTCTATTTTTGAAAAAAAAATATTCAGAATCATTATGGCATTAGTAGCTTATTTTGATTTAGAGTTACATCAGATGTATGTCAGGACTACGTTCTTGAATGGAGATTTAAAGGAAGAGATATATGTGAAACAACCTGAAGGGTTTTCAATGTAAAACAATAAAAGGTTGGTATAAAAAAATTCATATATAGTTTTAAACAAGCTTCTAGACAACGGTACTTAAAGTTTAATCATATCATTGCTTCCTTCAGATTTAAGAAAAATATTGCTGATCAATGTATATATTTGAAGATGAGTAGGAGTAAGTTTATATTTTTGGTTCTATATGTGAATAATATCTTACTAGCCAGCAGTGATTTGGGTCTCTTGCATAAAACTAAAAATTTTCTTTCCGAATATTTTGACATGAAAGATATGAAAGACTATTCTTATGTTCTTGGTATAAAAATCTATCGTGATAGAAGTAAGAGGTTGTTTGGTTTATCTGAAAGGACGTATATTACTAGGATCCTTGAAAAGTTTGGAATGTCTAGTTGCTTATCAAGTGAAGTACCAATTATTAAGGGTAATAAATTTAGTAAATTTTAGTATCCCAAGAATGAGATTAAGAGAAATCAGATGAAGGATATACCCTATACATTTGCAGTGGATAGTCTGATGTACACTCAAGTATATATTCATTCTGATATTTGTTTCGCTTTGAAATTACTTGGTAGATATAAATCAGAGTAATCCAAGTATGGACCACTAGAAAGCTGTCAAGAAGGTGATACATTATCTTCAGGGGACTAAAGACTATATGCTTACTTACAAGATGAGTGATCAATTAAAGGTGATCAGTTACTCAGGTGTAGATTATGCTAATTATCTCGATAGTAAGAAGTCCACTACAGGTTATATTTTTCTTTTGGCTGATGGAGCAATTTCATGAAGAAACGCAAAACAGTGCATTATTGCCTGATCTACTATTGAAGCTGAATATATAAGCTGCTATGAAGCTTTCTCACATGTTCTATGATTGAGAAAATTTATCTTAGGACTCAGAGTTATGGATTTTATTCCTAAGCCACTGAGAATTTATTATGATAATTTTACTGTAGTTTCTTTCTCTGATAATAGCAAGATGACCAATGCAAACAAGTACATTGATGTTAAATATCTCGCTGTAAATAAGAAGATTAATAGTCATCTGGTGTTTATTGATTTTATTGATACTGTTTGTATGATAGCTGATTCTTTGACTAAAGGTTTGACGCCTAAAGTTTTCAAAGAATATGTAAAAGTTCTGGATATTTGTCATTGGGATATTTAATTTATAATAGTGCTTATTTGAGATCTCTTAATAGCTTAATGACTACTATTACTTTTATTTAATTATTATTTATATACATTATGGTTAATTTTTATCAAAATTAAAATAAATAGATGTGTCACTTACATAACATAACAGTGGGACCATTATCATAGGTATTATGGTTTTTGATAGCCTACATACTCCAGTATATAAGATTGGGTTAAGTGAGGATTATTGATGTCATGATATATGGAAGAGAGTATGTCAATTGAGATGTATAAACTCCATGATGTATATTAATAGTTTTTGCTTAATCAAAGTATAAAGGATCTTTTAGGAAATAGATAATTGATAATTTTTGAAAATGAGTGCGCACTCGTCAGGTCTATTTCAAAATTTGATTTAGAACTATTATTTTTGAAAATTAAAGTATTTTATTTTTTTTAAGTAAAATCTTTTTTAAAAAATCAAAGAGTTATTTTTAAGTAATAATATAGGCCAAATGGGAGAATGTTGGATTTGATTTTTAATGTGTGGCCTAATTATCACTTAGTCAGGTTTTACTCTTTGGGTCAGTCACATATACGAAATCAATTACAATAAGTCCAATTAATTAAAGAGATCTATTCCTAATAAGTTTGACTCTAATTAAAAGTTAGTCTTTTGATGGGATAAGATAAGTACAAGTATAAATAGAGATGCTCTGGTCTCTTTTTCCAACTCTCAGAAAGATGTGAATGATTCCAATCGATCATCCACATTAAGGAAGAGGGTGAGGAGAGAAAAGACCAGATGCTCCATGTTAGAAGACCAGACATCCTACAGGCTACGTGATCGTTGCATTGCATAAATGATGGCGTAAAGTATGGTTTATTTATGATTTAATTTTTTGCATGAATATAGGAGCACGATCCGGGCATAACAGAAATTAAAATTATATAACAAATTAAGCCTAGGCACTAAAAGTGTATAACTCCTCTAATTTGAAGGCGACCAATCAAAACAAACAATAATTTCAAATTTTAGGCTAGCCAATTAGAACAATCAATAACTTTCCATCATTAATAATGATCTCAACATAGCGAATGGAGAATTCTACATAAGCAAAGTTTCTACTTTGTGAACTAATCAAGAGAATCTATAATTTGCCATCATTAACATCAGTATTTACAAGTGAATGGAGAACTTTATATAAGTGGAATTTCCATAATACATGTATATATATATATATATATATATATATATATATATGTTTGTGTGTGTGTGTGTGTATGCGTGTATGCATATGTATATATCAAATTCCAAGACAAAAACAATCAATAATTTCAAATTTCAAGTCAAGCAATAAGAACAACTAATAATTTTCTGTTATTAATTCAGTTTCTACATGGCAAAAATAAAGAACTTTGAATAAATTAAGCTCCAGTTTTACTAGCCAATTAGAATAATTAATAATTTTCTGTTACTAATACTTGACGAACGGAAAATTCTGCATAAGCTAAACTTCCATTTTTACAATCAGGGAAAAAAAAAAAAGAAAAAAGAGCTAACCTTCCATATTAGATATATACTAGGTTATAGAATTGAAAATCATCATTGGTATATTAGCATGGTCAAGCTCGGCAGCCATTTCTCAGCATCCAAGTTATGCGCCGCACAGGACAAATAAGAAAGTTATTTGATCTTTCCTCTCCATAGGGGACAATGACATATAAGAGTCGTTGTGTAGGCCTTGAAAGTTCAGAAGGAATGAGACTTTCGACTTAGGGTTTAAGGAAAAATGATTCTGGAATTCGAATGGGATCATCAAGTAAGAAACTATATAAAATACTAGAACAAGAGATGTCAAAGAAACCAGTGAACAACCATCCTCCAATGGGTCCTTTTTGGCTTGACTAGTATTTGATCCATGCTGGTCTCTGGTCAAAGGTGATATCAGGAAATGACTTTATAAACTAATGGGTTAAGAATATATCTAGAGCTGACTTATTCAATTAATGGGTTGAGCTGGGTTGCCATGTTAGATCGAGTATGATTTCATAAGAGGAATTTTAGGCTAACCTTTATTAGTTGTAATGAGAAAAGATCCAATTAGGCGAGATCTATATGTGATTTAATTGGACTTTTGGTCTTAGTTCGGTACCAACACTGAGCAATGAGTCCCGATCTGGTTGTGGATATAAACCTATTCAGTTTAGCTCCAAGATATAACTCCAGCTTGGTGCCTATTTTCTTGACTGGGGGGCCGGGATATATTTCTCTACAAATATTTTTCTTCTCAATCAAATCATATTTGTACCCTTTTGTTTCATTGTAGCAACAATTATTCTCTTGCCAACAAATCTTAATATGATGATTCTAGCCCTTAGATGAGTAGACTCCTGATGGATGCTCCACTAGATCTTATTGGTATGGCATGTTTTCTTAGATTTTCTCTCATGTTATAAAGCAAGCCCTTTGTTGAGCTTGTGTTCTATGGACTAATTCAATTGTATCATAGCAGAGATTTGGCTCAAATTCACATTTACCAGGTTTTGCAGGGTCATGGAAACACTAGCAAAGTCTCTTGCTCCAACTGCTCTTGTATAACACATTAGCTGTAGGTCACTTTTCATCCACTCCCAGGCATTTTATTACATCTTTTTTAGATAGGTATCTTGTCTCTCTTATTTTGTTAACAAAATATAGTTACAAAATATCATAGTATTTTGCTACAAATTTAAATCGACCTCCAAATGGAACGGGTACCTTTCGCACAAAGACGGAGTCACCTTCCTCCATGTGAATCCACCATTGGATCATCCACGGTTGCTTTAAGATTTGTTTAGGAGGGTGAATGGTGGAGTTCAGAGTGCTTGGAAATCTATGTGGTAGATGATCCAAATTAAACCAAGGACTGTATAACGTCTGCTCAAAAAAAATGAGTTAGGTGATAGCAAATGAGGTCATCCAATTATCTACCAGATATTGTATTTGGTGACAAGCGTTGTTAGATAGAACGGTTGGCGAGCATGGATGGTGGCTTCATGTTTTCAGATGATTTTTTCTTTTTATTCAACAATTTCATGGTGTCACAATCACATGGATCAGCTACTTGTCTGCTAGATACCGTCGCACCGTGTTGCTTGGTCAACAATGCCCCTATACATAACCCCTTCGTAAATGTTATTTCCTATGGATTAGACTCGGGTGCAAAAAAAGTTTATACTATTTAGATAAGATCCATGACTAAAAGAAAAGTTCACCTCATGAAACTTTTCAGTGTTGTGATGAAAAGCCCCCTTCATTATCTTCACGAGGGTAATCATATAGCCACATTATTTCAATTGCTAAGTTATTAGATTAGTTCACATTGAAAGAATAATACCCTATAAGCCAATCGCATATGGAATGCAATAGGATATTTTCTATAATTTATCTTTCAAACTCGTATAATTGATATTTATATTATTAATAAAATAGATATTTTTGATTCATTATATGCTGTATCTTACTGTTTTTAAGATTATAATGAATCCCTTAGGTCTGCGCAATGGTTTTAAGGCCATTATGAGATCATGCCAGTGAGACCTAAATTTTTCATAGCCATGATCTAAAATATTCCTAGTCGTTGGTTTATTGAATTGGAGATCAATGATACCTGTAAGACTGACATGTTCTATGTATACTCAGAAATGAGGATGGTTGATCTCACAACCACTTGTGTGGTGATACTAATACAAGGATATGGGTACTCATTAGAGAATGAGTTCACTGAATAGACCTACAAGAGAACATCAGATGGAGTCTTATTTACATGTCAACTGATTATTCTCTAGTGAGAGTTGTGTAAGTGATCATTTGACCTGAGATCATCATGATACCTTGTGTACATGGATTCATATTTTAGTTCACTTCCTAACCTGATTCTCTGATCCTTGTATGGGATGTTCTAGATATGGTGAAGTATGCATGGAGGTTGTGAGTGATCAATAAGGGATCAGTCACTCTTAATAAAAGGAGCGAATATCCTATGTGATCTCATAGATCGATAATTCTGGAAGTCTTTGGCCAAAACAGGATGATAATTAGAAAAAAATTTTTAATATATCATCAATTGAATCATCGCCTTCAGATCGAGATATATAAAGATAAGTGATTGGGTTTGATATGTTTTTATGCCCACAGCTCATCTGGGATGTTGTATGACTAAAAGATTGAATTATACGGTAACTTACCACTGAATGATATTTTGATAATTTTTTATCAGAATTTTAAATCTTCTGGAAAGTCATGATACATTGCTAAATGTCAATCTTGACTTGTGAACTTGTTAGAATTAAAAGAGTTTAATTTAGGAATCAATTAGGAAGAGTCCTAGTTGATGGGGACTCTTTAAGTGACCTAATCTGATCGGATTAGGATTACGTCGAAAGTCTTGGTCCACTGCTGACTAGATTTGGAACTCAATGGATCACACACTTTAAAATTTGACCTTCATCTAATTTAATTAGAATTTAATATAAATTTTAAGGGTTAATTTGATATGCTAACACATTGTATTAATCCAAGTTTCTAAATTGGTTTAGATCAAAGTGTTTGAGCTAACCTAGACCAGTTGCCTTTGACCTAATGGGATTGGATTAATTTTGATTGGATACATATCCAACTTGAAACAATTTCAAGTGGAGGATTCTGCTGTGCCCACCAAATGCCACACCAAAAAATAAATGCCGTCCCACTCATTTTAGCATGTGAAGATGGAGAGTCCTTCTTCATGAAGGAACTTATCTTAATGCGTTGCCTTAAATGATCAACCAGAACTCTAATAATTTGTCATCAATTTAAGATGGGATTTTTATGGCACATAGAAGAGGGAGAGTCCTTCTGTGTGAAGGCTCTCTTGTGTCAAAAATTCTACATGGTGAATTTATTCACCACATGAGAAAGTGGAGCCCCAAAGGTTGGTGCCCCTTGGTCCCTTCTCACATCTCTTGGTTCCTTATATATATGGGACGTCCCATATGGCTTAGGTGCTGGGTTTTTGGGTGAAAACCAAAGATAAGAGGTGGATAAATCAGTAGAAAAATTTTTAAAAAAAATTGAGAAAAAAGAAAGAAAAAATTGAGAGGCAAAAGTTGTAAGAAGGGTGGTGAGAGAATTAGCAACTGTTGCTAGTGTGCCCTTAGGTTTGGTTTTTCTATGTGTTGGAGCCAAAATCAAATCCTAGATTGTGAGACATCTGAAGAGTGTCTTTTTGGTGTGATCCTACTGACAAGTTTGGAGATGACTGGATTTTGGTGTGATCGTTCTTTAAGTTCGAAGCCGATAGTATTCTTGAGAAGACAAGGCTGTGGCAGCGCACCAGTTTGGAAGGATCTTGGCCAACTTTCATATGGATCACCATTGGAGAGCTTCTACTTTGAAATCTCATGGAGATCACCAATGTGTCACATTATCTTTTTGGTCAAAGTAAAAATTCTATCTCTTTGCATACTTGTTTATGTTTTGATAGATATCGGTAAGGTGATTCTAGAGTTTGGATTTTGGCTCAATAGTTTTAATTGTTAAAGCTATTGACTTGCTTATTTTTAAATTTTTAAAAATTACTTTCCGCTATGTGGCCAGAACCCAACACACATTATTCTGCAACATTCAAGTACAACTATGAAATATTATTAACTAACTTTTAGTATATTTAAATGAAAAAAAATATTTAAATACCTTCTCAACTTAGACTTAGTTTCACGTAGTCCTGCTCGAGTTGACAAGGTGTTTGTAATAACCTACCTAGGAAAAAAAATTTCTAAGCCTAAAACTTCCCTCTGCATGAATCTTCAATCATGGAAAGAAATTTAAAAAAATAAAAAGGGGCTCACATGATGTGCATGTGAGCAATGCAAGCAAGACTCCCATCAGTCTTTCTTTTCTCTATTTTCAGTTAGGAAAAGAGATCCTAGGGCAGCCAAACCTTAGGATCTGTGATCTATAAAGGTCCTTCCCCCTCCTAGCCACATTGCCTTAGAATCCCTTCTATCACTGGTATGAAATCCTTGGATAATTCTCTTAATTTTTTATGAAGGATCTTTGGGATTTTTTTTGATAAATCGACCGTACGACCTCATTAGAGCTAAGGTAAAGCTTAGATCTCCTTTATTCTTTCTTTCAGTCTTTAAGGGGGTTACCATTGTTTGGATTTAGAACGACGCGGTGTTGGATTAATGTAAAACAAGGTCATCCCCTATTTCTCCTCTTTTCTTTTCTAGCTTCAAGCCCACGATTGTCGCTAGAGTCACTATGCTCAGGCTGCCAGAGACCGTGCTGTCATCGGGATACGGATGGGTTGCCATCATCATTGGCATTGCATGTATGGGGGAGGGGCTGGTCGGCTCTAAAGCCTTCCATGCCTCCTTTGTTTTTCCAAGTAGAGGAAACCCACAAAAAAAAAAGGACAAAAAGAAAAGAAGAGAGTTTTTTCTCTTTTCTCTCTCTTCTCTCTACTGTCTCTCTTCATTTTCTCTCTCTATAAGTTTCTCTCTCTAATTTTTCTTTCTTCATGAATTTCTCTCTTTAAAAATCTTATAAACTAATAGATGGTCCAGACGTCCAGACATACTTGATTTGATTAGTTAATCTTATGAGGGGTTTTGAACCTGTAGTATTAGGATCGTTCATCATAATTTTTCATCATTTCTAATCATCTATGATTTTTATGTTTGACTATCGAGTAGAACACCTTATTTTCAAATTTGTAGATTGAGAAGTTCATTGATTATTATATTTGAGTCAATCACTGGTAGAGATAAGGGTTCTTTAACACAATCATCTACATGATTATGAAATTATCTATATAAATATACTTGCATGATTGTGGTATATTTTGTGTATATTAATATGGTTTTTATACTTTGATGACTTGATGTTGCATGGTTGTGATTATTTAGTGTCTAATCATTGATTTCATGTTGAGTAAAGAAGATCATGATTTAACATACTTGATGGGATGTTGGAGGTATTTAAGTTGGTTGGTCATGCAAAAAATATTGAAAGAATAATATCCTACAAGTCAATTGCATATGTGATGCGATGAAATATTTTTTCTATATTTTATCTTCCTAACTCGTATATTTGATATTAATTACTAATAAAATTAGATATTTTATTTCATTATATGCAGCATCTTAATACTTGTTTAAGATTGTAATGAACCCCATAGATTAAGGAAATAGTTTTAGGGCCATAATGAGAACATGCTAGTAAGACCAAAATCTTTAATAGATCTAATCTAAAATATTTTTAATTATAGGATCATTGAGTCAGAGATCAATGATACCGGTAAGACTGGTACATCCTATGTATGCTTGATAGAGAGGATGATTGATCTTACAATCACTTATGTAGTGACACTAATATGAGGATGTGGGTGCTCATTAAAGGATGGGTTCACTAAATTGACCTAACGATAGAATATCTGATGAAGCCTCATATACATGTCAGCTGATTATTTTTTTGTAGGAGTAGTGCAAGTGATTCTTACACCTGAGATCACCATGGTACCTTATATATATGAATCTATATCTTGGTTCATTCTTTAACTTGATTCTCTGAGACTTGTATGGGATGTTTTGGATATGGTGAAGTGTGTATGAAGGTTATGAGTGGTCAATAAAGAATCGTTCACTCCTTATAAGGAGAGAGACATCCTATGTGATCTCACAGGATAATAACTCAGGAAGTCTTTGACCAGAGCAGGATGAATATTAGAAAGAATTTCTAATAGATCATCAATTGAGTTATCATCATCGGATCGAGATATATATGGATAGGTATTTGGACTTGATATGCTTTTATACCCATAGTTTATATAAGATATTGTATAATTGAAAAATTGAATTACACAATAACTCATTATTGAAGGATATTTTTGGTATTTCTACCAAATTTCATATCTTCTGGATAGTCATGGAATGTTGCTAGATATTAATCTTGATTTGTGAACCACAAGAATTAAAGAATTTAATTCAGCATTTAATTAGAAGGAGTTCTAATTAATTGATGCATTTGGATTGATTTATTCTAATTGAGTTAGTTTGATAATGAGACTGAGTCTACTACTAGCTAGATGTAGAATCCAATGGATCATACACTTGGAGATTTGATCATAAACTAATCTAATTAGATTTATTAAAAATTCTAATGGGTTTAATTGACATGCTAGCATATGAATTAGCTCAAGATCCCAATCTGACTTAGTTCAAAGTTGTTTGAGCTAAACCTGACCCGATGCCTTAATCTAATTAGATTAGGTTCAATCTTTTGGTTTCCTAGATAGGCTAATCTCTTCACATGGAAGATTTCCATGTGAAACCAACTCCTCCATGCCATATCTCCATGCCAAGAAATAAACCAACACCTCTTTTATTTGAGGTGCCCAAAAGCAAGAGTCTTTCTAGGCTACTCCTCTTAACTTCTCCTTGCCATTTAATTCCCATGCCCTACCTTTAATTCATGCACCACCAGATGGTGCCTTGGGAGGAGTGCGTAGAAAGGAAGAAGTCCTGCTGCTTGAAGACTCTTCTTTTTCCATGCCATATTAATTCTCTGTGTGAGAATTTTTTGCGCCAAGAGTTGGCTATGTGCCCCTTCATACCTTATAAATAGAGGGTGCTACAAATGGATTAGGCATGCAATCTTAGTGCATTTTCTAAGTGCTTAGGCATGGGTTCTTGAGAGGAAAAAAAGAAAAAAAATCAGAAAAGAAAGGAAAGAAGGAAAAGAAAAATAAGAGAGAAAAATAAGAGAGCAAGAAAAGTAGATTGTCTGTTTCTCTTAGTGATTACTATATCTAAGTGTTGGATATTGTTTCCCAGAAAGGTTGCAACCCGAGGGGGGGGGGGGAAATTGGATTGTTTAAAAATTTTAACTAAATCTGAAAACTAAAATAATTTATACTTAAAATTAACCTAACTCATGTGATTGTAAAGTGAATGCAAAGTGCTATAGTGGAATTAAGATATTGAAGTAATAAAGAAAGAACTAAAAGCAAGTAAAGAAAGCAAGACAATAAATCAAGGAAGGGACAAGGTACTACACAAGCACAAAATAATTTATAGTAGTTTGATGCAATCTTGCACCTACATCCACTCTTCAAGATCTCCTTAAAAATTTTACTACAATCTTTTTGATTACAGTATGTTTGTTTTACCTAGGCTTACAAACTAATTTAGTTGATTTTTTGAAATCACCAACCAAAATTTATATATTGATTATTTTCTAGACTCGCAATCAATCTTGTTGATTTTATAGGCTTACTAACCAAAATCTATAAAGTCTAATTCTGAACTTAGATAGACCTAATCTCCAAGTTTTTTTTCCCAAAGAAACTTATAAAGAAATCAAAATACAATAAACAAAAATTTCAGCATAAAAAGAAAAATAGAAAATATAAACTCTTAGAAGCTTGGAGAAGTGACTGTTGAATTACTTTTTTGAAGCTTAACTTCTCTTCAATGGATACTTGAGATGATGAAAAAAATGTTGGAGAAGATCACTTTTTGAAAGCTCTCAAAACAGTGCACTAAATTCTTCTTTTTTATCTTTTTTCAAGGATATTTAATGAATCTCACAAATCTGATTATTTTTCTCTTTTCAATCCTTTTCTCTTGCTTTTCAAATAATTCTCTAGCTTTTTATAAACTTGAAAGTGGTTGGAGAATGAGTTTTGGCCATTGGAGAGCTTGAAGTAGCCGTTAGATCTAAAAAATAGCTGTTGAAAAAGTATAAAAAACTAGCCATTATTGCTATCTTCGTGAATGGAGTCAGCTCCATTTGTGGCTTTATTTGCAGATGAGCCAGCTCCGATTGAAATCGAACTGGCTCGAACAGGGATCCTAAAAATTTAGTTTTCTATCTTTTCTAGGAGTGTCAGTTTCGATTCAATTTGAGTTGGCTCGACTTCGTGCCAAGATATTTTTAACATGCTGGAGTCGACTCAAAATCTTTCAGAATCGACTCTAAATCTTCTAACTTCATTTTTCTTCATATTTTAGACTTTCAAACTTAAATTCTTAGCCTCAATACTTTCAAATGATATTTATTTCTTTCAATTTTATTTTCTCTTCTTTCAATTTTATTTTCTTCACACTGAACCATCCAAGCATGTGAGAACTTGTTCTTTTAAATACTTTGGTATGATATCTTAAGAGAATTTATCCTTAAGATAAATTTTTCATATTGGATACTTGAAAATTCTACATTCAATCTTGAAACATATAATTAGAATCATAATTACTCAAAGTTTGGTAATCATCAAAATCAATCATAGGGTTAACAATTACTTCTTTTTCATGATGACAAAATTTTGACTATATACGAAAAAATAAGAATAATATATTTCAACTAAATTACTAATATAAATCATGAAGTGATAGAATAAACACATTAAATGCACACCTCATGAATATTTTCAATTCATCTTTTGTTCATTGCACATTTCATCTATACTCATTTCAAAGGAGTATCACAATTCAAATCAATGAGCATTATCAAAATTTGAGTACAAATTTGAGTGATAGATATTAAGCTTGTTAAGCATATACTCAACATGCTTCTCTCCCTTTTTGTCAACATAAAAAAGCTTATAGGAAAGATCAAAATACATTATCAAAATCAATCAAATTATATCAAATTCACAAAGTGTATTAAATTGTATCAAGTTGTATCAAATACTTCTCCCCCTTTTTAATTAAAAAATGTATCAAATTTAGATTTTATAGCATATTTCTCATTTCAAGAATAACTTGAGTTTAGATTCCTTTTGGTCAAAATAGCTCTTCTCTTTTTTGAATGAATTTGATTCTTTAATCAGGTTTTCAAACATATATTTCAAAAAGATAGCTTTGTGCTTTGAAAAATCTAAGAAAAATACAGCATTTCAAAAAGAATTTGATTATGAAAGTCAAGCATAGAACATATTTAAAAAATTCATCACCTTCTTTTCCTAAAAAGCATCAATCCACTAAGTTTAAGAAAAAAATATAAATATTTCAACTTTATCTAAAATAATGTTATATCAGGACTATATCAATACAAAATTGATTTGAGACACAATACTCATTTTTTTTGCCAAAAATAATGCAATAGAGTACAAGGCAAGAAAAAACATCATTGCTGGATTCGAGATGACCGCGACCGCCGTCGGGCCTGCAAGGAAAGTCTAAACCAGAGTTGGGGGTGCTCCGGCAAGACCCTCCGACGCTCAAGTCAGTACTCTACTTCAACAGAAATGGAGTGCTCGAGTGAGAATTTTAGCAGAATTTTGAGATAGAGTTTTTGAACTTAGAGAAGAACGTATCTGGGGATCTCTTTTTATAGACGGAGTGCGTAACTAATTGACAGCGACGTCTGCAACCGTCTGGCAGTGGACTGTTCAGAGCCGTCCGGAGTTTGTTATGGAGAGTAGTGGCGTCAGGGGTCGTTCAGAGCCACGTGGAGTTTGTTACGGAGAGTAGAGTGGTGTCCGTTGTCGTGACTTGCCAGAGAGTTGTGGAGCCACACAGAATCCGTTGCAGAGAGTGGAGCAGGGTAGTGGCCATTATCGTGACTTGTTAGAGAGTTCGGATCTATCGGCTGGAGCTTGGTTGGGACATCTGATGGAGCAGGATGGCTCTCTATCCCGTCAATCTGGGAGAAGCTCGGATGTCTCTGAGGCGCTAACGAGTCTACTGTTGTCGGATACCTTAGGTGCTGATACAACAGGTGGGAGTCATCTGCTGTAGAAGCTCGGATGGAGACTTTCCATTGGTGAAGTCCGGTAGGAATCTGATTGCTAGAGAAGTCCGTCTAGGATTCACCTGATATGGAAGCTCATCTGAAGATGATCCGCTTGAGAAGTTCGGTTTCATGAAGGATCTGGTGGAGGGTCGGTCGGCGATGGACTTCGGATGGTGCTGGGGAGGTTCGGCAGATGTCGGAGGCGATTGGTTATTGTAAGAATTCAGCTGCCGGAGTCCGTCCATCATAGAAGCTCATCCGATATCTATTCGCTACGGAAGTTCGGTTGAGGTCTGGTTCTTGCAGAAGGCTGAAAGGAGACCGCTTATTATAGAAGCTCGATCGAAGATCGACTGTCATGGGAGCTAGAAGTAGCGATCTGGCCGGTGGATCCTGTCCCGCTGTAGAAGCTCGTCTGGGATCCGGCTACGAAGAAGCTCGGCTGAAGTCTACCTCCCGCTGTAGGAGTTCGAAGCAGATCGCTCACTGTAGGAGTTCGGAGTAGACCGCTTGTAGTAGAAGTTTGGAGTAGACCGCCCGCTGTAAGAGTTCGAAGTAGATCGCTCGCTGTAGAAGTTTGGAGTAGACTGCTCGTAGTAGAAGTTCAGCTCTCACAGGAGCCCGGTTAGAATCTTGAAGGCAGTCGACTGCCGTAGAAACTAGGATGGAGTCTGATTTCTGTAGAAACCTCATTGTCGAAGAAGCTCGAATATTGATGGAGTCTAGAAGGAGTTCGGAGAATAGTTGGTCACTGTAGAAGGTCGGCTGACAGTGAGGCCTAGAGAACCTTTGGAACGGCATGGTTGATGGATGGAGAAGCTCATTGTCGGAGAAGTCCGGAAGCTCGGACGGTCGAGGGGAGGGTTCAGAGAGATGCCACACAAGGTCGGAAGCCGGAGAAGCCCTGGAGGGGTCAATTTTTTACAAACTTCGGTCGGAGGGTATTTTATACCCAACACCAGTCTCCGTACTTTCGAGTTCGGGTTTCGAATGAAGGAAATACAGAAAAATTTTCACGGTCGAAGTTACTCCCTCGATTGTCGCACTCGGAGGTTACCAGATATTTTGGCGTTCGGCACACTAGTACTAGAGCCTTTTCGGAAAAGATTTTTTCTTTTTAAAATTTCCACCGGTGCGCTGCCCCAAGTACGGTGCAATAATGGTTTTACTAATTATTGACCACCTTCAGCCGCTTGCCACAGCGAGTGGGCCACGCGGCGGTCATGGACAGGCCAGAGGAGTCCTGCAGTCATTATTGCTCCGGACCTCGTCACCTATTTAAACCCATCTTCCCCCCTTCGGGGATTTCACTTTGCATGGGAGTTTCTTCGGTCCTTCCCTCTTGGCCTTAGGCGTCCTTCGACTCGTCCTCATCTCTGCATCCCTCATATCAGCCTAGGTTAGCCCCAGAACTTTCTCTGCTTCCGCGGCCCTATTCATAGACTGTGCCGATCATCCTTCGTTGCAGATATGGGTGCAGACGCGGCTCGGATGTTGGCCCAGATCTCAGAGCCCATGAGCGGGAAGGCGCTACAACTTTCGGGTCGGCGAAGAAGGCGAGGGTAGAAGAGACAGATCCAACCGTATTTCACCCTAATCGTCCGGAGCCCGCACTTAGGCACACCTTCGACCGCGAGTGCTTCCGGTGTGCATCATTGTGTGGGAAAACCTGACCACTGAAAGAAGGTCATGCCCGCCATCACTGTGAGGGGGAATCTGACCTCAGAAAGAAGGTCATGCCCGCCATCATCGTGAGGCAGCGGGACCCATGGCACGAAAAAGATGGCGTCTACATGTACTTTGAAGATAATACTGGAGTAATTATCGAAAAGGGGGCTGGAAGAAGAAGTCAAGTACTTAAAGTAATCCTCGACGATGGCCGGAATCGAGAGTTTGAAGTCTGATGAAGCCGAGCCTCCTTAGAACTTTTCTCCTCTCTTTTTTTGTGTATTCTTTTTCTTCTCTGGTTGTTTCTCTTTTTGTTTTTGGCTTTCAAGGCTTTGTAATGTATACTTTACCACTGAAATAAAAATGAGATTGTCTATTACCTTGTCCATTCTGGTATTAAATGGCTGTTTATCGAACTTCCTTTGTCTTCCACCTCATTTGGCATCGGCGTAGTTTGTATTTCCTCGTCTGTTCTTGCTTCGAGTCGTTATTTACCGAACTCCTTTTGTCTTCTGTCTTGCTCGATGTCGGCATTGTTTGAAGGTTCCCGATCATCACTATGCTGATTCACCCTTAGGGACTGGAGATTTTCGACAAAGATTTTCTCCCTCGTTGAGACGAGGTCCCTTGTGCCTTTGATGTAGTTCATTTTCACTTATCGCTGGCGTAGTTCGTCGCTTTCTCTTTTCATCTCTCCTTTTCTTCTGTATTCGAGTGAAGGTCTTCCCTCTACTCTTGACAGGGTCATGAGTGTGCAGAGGGGCCGTTGAGGAGGCTTTCCTTCTTGTCCGATCTTGATCGATCGAGCCCTTGTTTGTGTCAGGATGAGGTTCTCCTCTTATTTCCGACAGTCAGTTTCAGCTCATGTTAGGATGAGGTTCTCCTTCTATTCCTAACAGGGTTGTGGGGGCACGCAAGGGCCTCTATCAGGGCCTCTACCCCATCCGGTCTTTAAGTAACCGTGCCTTCGACTTTGCTCATGTTAGGATGAGGTTCTCCTCCTATTCCTAACAAGGCTGTGGGGGCTTATAAGGGTCGTTGCAAGGGCCTCTCCCCCCGTCCGATCTTTAAGAGATCGGGCCTTCGACTTTGCTCATATTAGGATGAGGTTCTCCTCATGTTCCTAACAAGGCTGTGGGAGCACATAAGGGCCGTTGCAAAGGGCTCCCCCTCCATCCAGTCTTTAAGAAATCGGGCCTTCATCTTTGCTCATGTTAGGATGAGATTCTCCTCCTGTTCCTAACAAGGCTATGGGGGCACATAAGGGCCGTTGCAAAGGGCCTCTCCCCCTATCCGGTCTTTAAGAAATTGGGCCTTCATCTTTGCTCATGTTAGGATGAGGTTCTCCTCATATTCCTAAAAGACTATGGGGGCTCATAAGGGCCGTTGCAAGGGCCTCTCCCCCTGTCCGGTCTTTAAAAGATCGGGCCTTCGACTTTGCTCATGTTAGGATGAGGTTCTCCTCCTATTCCTAACAAGGCTGTGTGGGCACATAAGGGCCGTTGCAAGGGCCTCTCTCCCCATCCGGTCTTTAAGAAACTGGGCCTTCATCTTTGCTCATGTTAGGATGAGGTTCTTCTCCTGTTCCTAACATGCTTAATTTCGTTTGTATGGGGAATTTACTTCCTGTCGTTATAAGCTTATGCCAAAAGAAAAATATGCAAGTATGAAACTTTTATTTAAGGCAAAGCTATTGATAATACATCCGCAGATTTTCTGAATTCCATGGTCACGGAAGCTCTGCTCCTCCGAGCTCTTTTAGATAGTATGTTCTAGGCCGGACCACCTCCTTAACTTCATACGGGCCTTCCCAGTTTGAGGCAAGTTTTCCTTGATTATGAGGTTGTGAGACAGTGGCTCGTCGTAGTACAAGGTCCCCCGCTCTGAAGACTTTGCTTTTGACCCGGGAATTATAGTAGCGGGCTACTTTCTGCTTGTAGGCCACCATTCGAACTTGAGCTATTTTCTTCTTTTTTTCTAACAAGTCGAGATTGGCCTTGAGATCCTGCGGGTTGCGCCGCTCGTCGAATGCCACAACTCGCACCGACGGAAGCTTGAGTTCAATCGGGATCACAGTTTCTATCCCGAAGGCTAGGGCGAAGAGGGTCTCCCCCATGAGCAATCTCTGAGTAGTTCGGTATGTCCATAACACATGATAAAGCTCGTTTACCCAAGTTCCCTTTGCCTTTTCATGTCTCGCCTTAATACCTTGCAACAGAGTCTTGTTAGTCACTTCGGCCTCGCCGTTTGCTTGCGGATGGGCTACCGAAGTGAAGTTATGAGAGATATTCAGGTCCTCACAAAATTCGACAAACTTTACCCTAAAAAATTGCCGCCCATTATCAGTAATGAAGGTTCTGGGTAAGTCGAATTTACAGATAATTGACTTCCAGATGAAGTCCTGTACTTTAGCTTCTGCGATTTTTGCCAAAGGTTCAACTTCGACCCACTTGGTGAAATAGTCTATTGCCACCCGGAGAAACTTTCGCTGTCCGAATGCCATGGGAAAAGGTCTGAGAATATCCATCCCCCATTGCGCAAACGGTCATGGGGCACTCAATGGTGTCAGTTCGGAGGTAGGTTGCCTTTGTACACTTGCATATCTCTGACACCGGTCGCATCTTTTGACATATTCGATGGAATCATGGTACATGGTAGGCCAGTAATAACCTTGACGGAGCAGCTTGTGGGATAAAGATCTGGCCTTCAGGTGACTTCCACAGACTCCCTCATGTACCTCTCTCAAGGCGAAGTCGGCTTCAGAAGGCCGGAGACATTTCAGGAGGGGCAAGGAGTACGACCTCTTGTATAGCTTGTCTTCATAAAGGATATATCGGGAGGCCTGGTTCTTAAACTTACGAGCTTCTTTTGCATCAGGAGGAAGGACCCCATCCTTGAGGTATGCAACCAGTGGGTCGATCCAACTGGGTTCATGACGGATCTCCATCACAGGCTGTGATTCTTCCGTGCTTGGGCACCTCAGAATTTCGAAGAAGACTTCCTTAGGCAGTTCAACTGGAGCTAGTGTAGCCAGCTTGGAGAGAAGGTTGGCCCTGGTATTTTTTGCTCTTGGGATCTGCTTGATGTCGAAGCTGCCGAAGGTAGGGATGATCTCCTTTACATTTTCGAGATACTTGGCCATACTGTCCTCCCAAGCTTCATAATTTTCGTTGACCTGTCCCACCACTAATTGAGAGTCACTGTAGGCTTGGAGCCGATCTACTTCCAATTCTTTGGCGACCTTTAGTCCTGCAATCAGAGCTTCATATTCTACTCTATTATTTATCGCAGGGAACTCGAAGCGCAGTACATACTCTGCGATAATTCCGTCAAGATTGACCAAGATCAGGCCCGCACCCGCGCCTGACATGTTGGAGGAACCGTCCATGTAGAGGGCCCAAAAACCATCAGAGAGATCAGTTTTTTCTTCAGGAGAGTTTGGCTGGAGCCTTGGGTCATCGGTTCCATCTCGTCCAAGCTCGGCCTCCTCTGAGATAGTTCATTCCACCATGAAGTCTACTAGTATCTGGGCTTTTATTACCGGTCGAGGTCGATAGTCGATGTCAAACTCTGTGAGCTCGACTGCCCACTCGCTATCCTCCCAGAGGCATCCGCTCGATGCAAAACCGCCTTGATCGGCTGGTCGGTGAGCAGTATTATGGTGTATCCCTGAAAGTAAGGTCGGAGCCTCTGAGCTGCCACCAACAAGGCATAAGTTAGTTTCTCTAATTTAGTATACCTGGTTTCGACATCTCTCGATACTCGGCTTATGTAATAGATCGACCGTTGAATTTTTGCTTCTTCCTTAATCAGAACTGCTGCAAGGGCCACAGGGGAGACCGCCAGGTACAGGAACAACTCCTCCCCAGGCTCGGGCTTTGCCAATAGTGGAGATGAGCCGAGGTAGTTCTTCAGCTCCTCGAATGCTTGCTGACATCCAGAGGTCCAACAGAAGTTCTTCGACTGCTTAAGAGTCTGAAAGAAAGGCAGGCATCACTCGGCTGATCTTGAGACGAAGCGATTTAGGACCGCTACTCTCCCAGTAAGGCGCTAAACTTCCTTTATTGACCTCGGGGCGGTCATTTCCTGGATGGCGCAGATCTTTCTCAGATTTGCTTCGATCCCACACCTTGATACCATAAAGCCCAAAAATTTTTCTGAGGGTACTCCGAAAGTGCACTTGGCTGGGTTCAGCTTCATCTTGTATTTTCGAAGGGTGCTGAAGGTCTCCTCAAGGTCGGTGACGTGGTTCATCGAGTATTTGCTTTTTACGAGCATGTCATCCACGTAGATCTTCATGTTGTGGCTGATCTGCTCTTTGAAGATCTTGTTCACCAGCCACTGATATATCGCCCCCTACATTTTTGAGGCCAAAAGGCATGATCCTATAACAATAAAGGCCATGGTTAGTAATGAAAGCAATTTTTTCTTCGTCCTCTGGCACCATTCGAATTTGATTGTAGTCGGAGAATGCATCCATGAAAGTGAGAAGCTCGTGGCCCGAGGTTGCATCCACCAATTGGTTGATTTTGGGCAGAGGATAACTATCCTTCGGGCAAGCTTTATTCAGCTTTTTGAAATCTGTGCACATCCTCTATTTACCGTTTGCCTTCTTAACTAGGACCACATTGAAAATCCAGCTCGGATAGTTGACCTCTCTGATGAACCTGGCTTTCAGGAGTTTATTAACTTTCTCGACTATTGCCATCTGTCTTTCCGGTGCATGACTTCAAACTTTTTTCTTCGTTGGTCGGTGCTTGGGATCAACAGCCAGACGGTGTTCCATAACCTCAGCATCGATCCCTGGCATGTCCGTCAGAACCCAAGCAAAAACATCCGCATTCTTTTGTAGAAAACTAATAAGTTGTGTCCACACCTCTTTCCCCAAGCTGGAGCTGATCTTCACCATGCGCTCTTTGTTCCCATCATTCAAAGGAATTGAGACAAGATCTTCCATTGGCCCACCCCGTTCTTCAGTCAGGTCGTCACGGGTGTCCAATCCATCAACCAGACAAGGGTCAAGCTGACCACTTCTTTGCAGGGCTATATTATAGCAATGCCTTGCCAGGGCTTGATCTCCTCTAACTTCTCCGACCCCCTAACTGGTAGAAAATTTCAATTTCAGATGGTAGGTCGATACTACAGCTCGGAGGGCATTGAGGCCGGGTCGGTCGAGAATTATGTTGTAGGCAGACGGTGCCCTCACCACCAGAAAATCCACTGGCACTTTGGATTGCTTTGGATACTGACCTGCAACTACAGTCAAAGTTATTACTCCCTCCACTAGCACAGCATCGTCAGTAAACCCTACCAATTGGGAGCTAATCGGCCCTAACCGACCATCAGGGATGGACATTTTTGAGAATGCATCGTAAAATAAAATATCGGCCGAGCTTTCGCTGTCAACAAGAATGCGGCGTACATCATAATCAGCGATATTTAAAGAAACTACAATCGCATCATTATGGGAGAACTGGATCCCTTGGGTGTCTTCTTCAGTAAAGGTTATAGATCCTTCAATTTTTTGCCGCTTGGGCGGCCCGGTCGATCCACTGGCCGCTCCCCTCCGGATCCTCTAGGGATGGTGTTTACGATCCCAATTGGAGGCCAATCTCCAGGCTGTTCTTTCCTCCTTGGCGGCTCCCGCTGTGGCAGAGCTCTCGGTCGATCCTTTCTACCTTCAGGTTGGTATCGGACGAATCTGTCGACCGCCATTATCGGAGGAGGAGCCTGGGAAGCTGGAGACGAGGCCGGGTCTTGTGGAGATCACTGAGATCTAACCGCAGAGGTCGTGGATCGCTTAGAGGATGCCATTCAGGGAGGCATCAGGTGGAGATCTAGTAGGGGAAGGAGAAGAGGATGTCGGAGAAGACGATCAGAGACAGTCCCATTGAGCACTCTTTCAAGAACAAGGGTACTGCGAAGACACAGCCCCTTCCTGTAGCGCCAATTCTGTTGGTGCAGAATTCCACCGAAGCCGAAGTTGCTGGAGTCAAGATGACCGCGGCCACCGTCGGGACCTGCAAAGAAAGTCTAAACCAGAGTTAGGGGTGCTCCGGCAAGACCCTCCAACGCTTAAGTCAGTACTCTACTTCAACAGAAATAGAGTGCTCGAGTGAAAATTTTAGCAGAGTTTTGAGATAGAGTTTTTGAGCTTAGAGAAGAACGTATCTGGGGGTCCCTTTTTATAGACGGAGTGCGTAACTAATTGACAGCGACGTCTGCAACCGCCTGGTAGTGGGCTGTTCAGAGCTGCCCGGAGTTTGTTATGGAGAGTAGTGGCATCAGGGGTCATTCAGAGCCATGTGGAGTTTGTTACGGAGAGTAGAGTGGTGTCTGTCAGTTGGAGCTCGACTGGGACATCTGATGGAGCGGGATGGCTCTCTATCCCATCGATCTGGGAGAAGCTCGGATGTCTCCGAGGCTGCTAATGAGTCTACTGTTGTCAGATACCTTAGGCGCTGTAGAAGCTCGGATGGAGACTTTCCGTTGGTGAAGTCCGGTAGGAATCTGATTGCTGGAGAAGTCTGTCTGGGATTCGCCTGATGTGGAAGCTCGTCTGAAGATGATCCATTGAAGAAGTTTGGTTTCATGAAGGATCTGACGGAGGGTCGACCGGTGATGGACTTCGGATGGTGCTGGGGACGTTCAGCAGACGTCGGAGGTGATCGATCATTGTAAGAATCCAGCTGTCGGAGTCCGTCCGTCGTAGAAGCTCGTCCGATATCCATTCGCTACGAAAGTTCGATCGAGGTCTGGTTCTTGCAGAAGGCTGAATGGAGATCGCTTATTGTAGAAGCTCGATCGAAGATCGGTTGTCGTGGGAGCTAGAAGTAGCGATCTGGCCGATGGGTCCTGTCCTGCTGTAGAAGCTCGTTTGGGATCCGGTTATGAAGAAGCTCGGCTGAAGTCTACCTCCCGCTGTAGGAGTTCGGAGCAGATCGCTCACTGTAGGAGTTCAGAGTAGACTGCTTGCAGTAGAAGTTCGGAGTAGACCGCCCGCCGTAGGAGTTCAGAGTAGACCGCTCGCTGTAGGAGTTTGGAGTAGACCACTCGTAGTAGAAGTTCGGCTCTCATAGGAGTCCGATTAGAATCTTGAAGGTGGTCGACCGCTGTAAAAACTAGGATGGAGTTCGATTTCTGTAGAAACCTCGTTGTCGATGAAGCTCGAATATTGACGGAGTCTGGAAGGAGTTCGGAGAATAGTTGGTCACTGTACAAGGTCGGCTGATAGTGAGGCCTAGAGAGCCTTTGGAATAGCATGGTAGATGGATGGAGAAGCTCATTGTCGGAGAAGTCCGGAAGCTTGGACGGTCGGGGGGGTTTCAGAGAGACGCCACATAAGGTCGAAAGCTGGAGAAGCCCTGGAGGGGTCGATTTTTTACAAACTTTGGCCGGAGGGTATTTTATACCCAACAATCATCAAAATCAATTGTATTCAAATTTCATGACTTCTCCTCCTTTTCAAATTCAGATTGAATTTTATAATAATATAGATTCACAAACTTTTCTCTCTCTTTTTAAATAAAATAGATGTATCAAGTAGATTCTTAAATTTAGCTTTAAACTTGATAGATTCCCAAGAGATAGATCTTTTCAAAACTGAGCATGTTGAGTAGATGATTTAAAGCAAGGCATAAGATATATTTAATTTTATAAAAAATATTTTTTTCTTTTTAAGAAGTATCAATCAATTTGATGTATAAAGGTATCAATCTTTAGAATTTATCTCACAAGTACAATGTTAAAGCTATGCAAAACATATTTGAGACAGCAATTTTTTTTGTTTTGCCAAAAGATTTGAACAATAGAGTACAAGATAATAATAATTTATCTGATACCAATTATGAAATTATGATACCAATTATAAAAATTTTTGATCAAAAAAGATGAATGGATTAAATTTAGATCAAAATGATAAATCACTTTGAATTGGTACTAATAGATCAATGAAAACAAATCATAAAAAGATATTTTATTTTTTAATTATTTTTTAGAAAATATTACTCAATTAAGTTTAAAAAAAATTCTTGAATTTGTCTCAAATGATATCATATTAACCATGTAAAATCAGATTTAAGACAAAAATATTCTTCTCTTTTTTCAAAATCTTGTAGGAGATTCAGATTTAATATATATATTTCAAACACATTTTTTCCTTTTGTAAATTTAGTTTTGGAACACATCTCCTCCTTTTTGAATGATACGGATGCATCAAAATAAGTTCTCAAATTTTGTTAGAAAATTGCTTTGAGTTTCAAGAGTCCAATGGAGATAAAGATTTTCAACATTAAAAATTTTGAGTGTCAAATACATGCTTAAGATGTGTTTTACTTTTTCAAAAGCTCTCTTTCTTCACTTTAAGAGGTATTAACACATTAAGTTTAAAAATAGTATAAGTTTGCCTCAAATAATATCATATTAAGAATATATCAATGCAAAATGGATTTTAGACCAAGTATTCAATGTTTTTTCCAAATGATGAAGAAATAAGGCATAAGGCAAGAGTGAAACCATTGATACCAAGTGTGAAAATTTTTTTAAGAGAAATCTTCTCGACACCAATTGTGTAAATAATTTTTTTATGCTAATTGTCTTGAAAAAACAATCTAAATAGTAACTTTTTTGAAAGGTTTTCTTGATACCAATTGATCTGAAATTCAAACCAAATGATGATTTTCTTTAAAGTTTGATCTCATTTAAAGATCAAAGAAAATCAATTTTCAGATTCATTGCTTGAACAAAATAAGGATTCCATTTCAAATTCAGTTTGATATAAATTATAAAAAGCATTGTTCAAGTTCATTTTTCAAAAAATGATCAATTGATGCAAAATAATTTTTTTTTAGATGCTAATTAATTGTCAAAAAGCTAATACAATCAAACTATACAAAGTGTGAATAAACAAATCAAATGATCGAAGTTATATTAATGCTTCAACTTAAGAAAAGCATGATATAATTGTTCAATGATTTCTCTTATTAAGTTCTAAAAATCATTTCTCCTCCTATTTTTCATAACAAATGCTAGATAACTTGATTTTCATAATTCTCTCTCTATTTCAACCAAAGAATATACATTTATTTAAAAGTAAACATCACAAGAGTATATCTTTCTCTTCTTTTGTTTTATAAACAAGACAAATATTCAATTAAGCAAATAAATACAATCATTTAATTCAAGTAAGAAATTATTTCTCCCAAAACAAATCAACTAGGATTCTCAATCAAAACAAGATTAAGTCTAAAAAATATTTCTTCTTTTAAATTTGATTTTTCTCCCTATTTTTAATAGTAAATATCAGAAAATTTGTTTTCTCTTGATTCTCCCCCTTTCTCTTTCAAATTATGCATGCTTACTTAATTTTAACTGAATAAGCTTTACATTTTTTTCCTCCTTAGGCTTACAAATCAAGCACACATTCATAGAAATCAAACAAATAACATCATCAAACATACTCAATTTAAAAAATATATATACATTTTTATTGATTTGTCAAAATGTGATTTCAAAAGTTGATCAATGCATCAGTATATTTAAAATACAAGAGGGCTACATGTACCAAAAAGATGGATTGTTTGGTATACTAGTGCACTAAGAGAGAATCCTAGTATCTTAAGAAATCATGAGTCGACTCTCTAATACAAAAAATAGTTCAAAAAATTTTGATCCCAAGAAGAATAGCTCAAATAGGATAGGGATCAAAGGCAAATAAAATTAGTGATAAAAAAAGATACTTAAATCAGAATAAATGAATCAAGTGGGGAATCAAGAATTAATCAATAGGGGTTTTATAATCAATCAAATCAAATCAAGAGGAAATTAAGGAGAAACTAGATAATGGCTTTAATAGTTAGATTCAAACTATGAGATTTTCAAATCCCTAAATGAGTCAAGCCTAGGATGCAATGCAAATCATCAATATAAAGCACTTGATCTTTTATGAATAGGTGTTTTATCTTAAAATTCTTAGATCATGCAATTTTTTGAGATATTTTTATAATTAAATATTTTATGGGGGATGTCAAAAGTTAATTTATAAATTTAGCATCCAAATAATTTCATATGCAATCAAGCTCAATTTAATTTCAGTTTTTCAAATGATAAAGTGATGTGGTGGAGCTATGAGAGCATGATGAATTCAAGATAAATACTTATGCTAGTAGTCATTTAAGGTATAGTAATAAATCATATTGACTTTAGAATTTGATAAAATCAGTGCATTATAACATTCAAACTATCCAAGTCATGAAATATGATCCTCATAAGCATAGATAAATCGTCAAAATCAATTATTTATACTAAATAAATTTAGTATATATTCATAGCATGATGTGTGTAAAGTTTAGCTTTTACCAAATGTCATCATCCATCCACTCTCATGTCTTAAGCATCCATGTTTCATGAGTTTGCTCCTTTCACTTCATTGAATGTTTGGCATACCTGCAAAGAATCATTTTCTAATTTTTGATACCCAAGTCACCGTGCGTCTATTTGAGTTAGTCCACATGATTTCTTTTAGAATCTAAATTTGTTTTATCAAAGTATGATCAAATTTCTTAATATTGCATTCTAAAATTTTGTGTCGTACTTGGTTGCATTTAAAACAAATAATATGATAATTTTCATGTAAAGTTTTTCTAAACATATTTTTAATAGGTTGTTGTTTACTTGAAGAATTAAAAATGATTTCAGCTTTATCAAAAATAGCCTTTTTATTATTTAACATTGATTGAAGATTTTAAAAACTAAGGATAAATTTTTTTACTATAGATTTCAAAATCTCAATATCTTTTCTAAGATTAGCATTTTCTTCCTTAAGAGAATTTTTTTTTCTCATCTATTACTTTTTTTTCTTTCAAAAGATTTTCTTTTTCAATCAATATGTTATTATTTTCTTCAGTCAAAAATATAAGATGTCACACATCTAGTATCATGCATGCAAAAATCAGAATGTGCAGATTTTTAACTTTTAAAAATATGAACACTGCGAAATAAAATTTGATCTAGATTAAATACTTTAATTTATCTAACATGCATAAAGTAGATCTAATCTACATTCAACAGGATCGATCACATGCTTGTAAGATGCTAAAAATAGAATTAGATTTAAATAAAATAGAAAATTGAAGATCCAATCTTCATACCTTTGTGCGGGTAGCTTTCACTGTAATCTGATGATCATGGTAATCCTATGAGGTCTTTAACAAGCCACATACGCATTCAACCTCTATAGATATCCACATGAAGTCTTCGATCCGATCAGAGGTCCTTTGCTTTATCGGGATGCTAGCACCCTTGCAAAGCTACCTCTTGATGGTTGATGTAGATCTTCTTCAACTTCCTTCTTTTCGCAGACTCTATATGAAGAAGGAGCTTGATGGTATGGAGGATGATAAAGAGAGACTCTCTTTTTCTCTCAAAAGCAAGGCATGCTCAAGGAGAATAAAAATCCTAGAGAAGAACCCCTTCTTTTCTTATTTTCTTCCTTGCTTTTTCTCATGCCTAAGACCCTCTTGGAAAGACCTACATCCCACCCCTTTTATTTTTCTTTTCTCACATTGAGAAACCCCTTCTCATGCTGAAAAATGTCGCACCCAAAAATACATTTGCATGGTAAAAATCTGACGTTTCATGCCAAAATAAAAGTCCCCTTTAATACTTGGCGACCAAGATGTTGGATGAGGTCAAACCTCATCTTGATAAGGAATCAAGTTCAAATCAAGTTTGAACTTTCCTTATCTATCTTTGGCATTGAGAAAGGGAGGCATCATCAGCCTTTAGCATGAAATATCTCACACAAAAAAATAAATAGAGAAAGGGGGTGGCCTTATGGTGTGGCATGATGGGGCGCTTAGGGCGAGAGAGAGTCCCAGCCTAGCTTAGGGAGAGAGAAAGTCCCAGTAGATTGGGACTCCTCCTTTTGGTGCTTATTTAATTTCTAACCAATTTACAAACTATTTGTACCCAAGAAAGAAAATAATCTTAATCCAATTAGGAATCCAATCTCTTCAATAAGATCCTAATCTAATCAGAAAATTAGTTGAATCTAATTCCTAATCAAATTAGAAATTAGTCTCCCTTGCAATTAGATTATCTCACAACTTAATTAGACTTGATCTAATTAAATCCAAACCAATCTAAATTGAATTTAATTCAATTAGACTTGATTTCAACCCCATTGCTCAATCAAATTTAACAAATTAGCAATCCATTGCTAATTAATCCTCTTACAACTTACTAACTCTTAGCGAATTACTTTATTACAACTTTTGCACTGGATTAATCATCAATCATATTGATGATTAGATCCAATAGCGATTCATAATCGCTAATCAACCATCTGATCGAACAAAGATCTCTTTTGTGTGTGATCTCATAGGTTCTATTCTATCTGGTAGTGAGATATATTATGGTCTCCATCATAATATCATCGAAACATCTTTCGATGGATTGAAATATTTCCAACTCTACCCATTAAGGGTCATTGATCATTAAGATGATGCTCGATGAATCTTGTAATCCACCAATGATACCTAACAGTATGTAGTGGCAATCCAACATAATAGAATATTGAACTTCTAGGTATAGTTATTATGTAGTTTGGTTCTTTTATCATGAATCCTGATAATAAGATGTAATTCAACAAACCCATTCGTCCGTCATATGTCAGATTCAATCGATTCGAGTCCATGTGAAATCTTATGAAAACTTCTTTCCAACATTCACCTACCATGGCTATAGATTTTAAGACTCAGTCTCATGAACTGTATAGGACCTCTCCTTGTCTACCGGGATCGACAGATCCCATCTTGGTGCACACTCTATTTTTACAATAGACCTACTGTAGCCAATATACACTGCAAGGCTCCAAATAGCTTGATAATCAAGTGTTGGTATAGTTAAACTACAGCAATCTCACTATGAAGAGCTAAGGCATCACAGGTCAAAGAACTATCTACACCACTATAACTTTGAGCAAGTCATCGATGAGTGGATAGCTATCCTAGTGATTTCTCATGTCGGTCATGCTCAGTATACTTGATCTCTATTAAGCACTTACACTCTCACCTAATATCCTTACACTGTCGACTCGGACTGGTCTATTCATGAAGGAAAGTGATCTGTATACTAATTTATCTAGATCAGTTATCATCCTTGTGATGATCTATCTATCGAAAGTATTTAGGAATTAACCATTAATGTCACGTGTCTCAAGTTCTCAACTCTTAAGAATATATGTCATCATCTGTTAATTTCTCAAACGATTCATGGATACAATTTAAACACAACATATATGAAAAATAATCAAAATTTTATTTATTTCAAAATTTAATTACAAAATTATGCCCCTAGAATATGTACATATGTCAGTCAATCTGACTTCTAAAGCATACATCTAATAAACTCCCACTTAACCTAAAGCCAATTGGTTATAAACCTGTAGGGTTTCAGAGTGGGCATGCACAGTGGAAACATAATGAATTTCAAAATTTTAATAAAAAAATTCTAAATATTAAACTCTTAAACCAGTATCTCCTTGATGATTAACAATTATATATAACATAAATTCAAGATTAAATTTAAGTTATAGAAGAATACCTGCAACGCTTAATCCAAATTTCGGCAGAACCTCCACTAGGCGCCGAAGTGTTCGCCCTCCAACGGTGATCCACACAGAGCTATGATCAGGACACCAACTCTTTGAGATGATTCCTCCTCCAAAATTCTCACTCTAAAAATTTTCTTGAACAACAGGACCTCAAGACGCTCTTCCTCTTCTCCTAGCCTTCCTATCCCTACCTTTCTTCTCTCCTGGTCTTCCTTAATTCTCTTCCTAGACTCTTGTCCTAAAATCGGACTTGTCCTTTCTATTTTTGGACTTATCCTAACAAGAAAAGGAAGAGACTAATTGGACAATAGGGAGAGGATGTTAGAAAGAAAGGAGGAATTGGAAATCTGAATGAATCCAATCCTCCGACGCACCCCCTTTAAATACTTAGCGATGGGTTGCCTTCGGGAATTTTTCGCGCCCCTTCCACGCGCCATCTCACATCCATCAGAAAATCTCACATCTCTTGATGAATTCTCATGCCTATCTGAAAGTTTTTGACACATGGCAATCATCGAGAAAAAATCCAAGAGACACTTTATGCAGAAGGACTCTTCGGAATATTTTTCTCGATGATTCTCCGATGAGTCATGTAGCTTCGCATGGCATAATTTTTTTCCACCATCCATTAATATAATTTTATCCATCCAAATATTAACATGCTAACATGAGAATCTCATGGAAAAAAAATGCAGATTAAAAAGTGGCGTGACAAATGGGTTAGAGTCCTTCACAAGTTGGACTCTTGGTCAGGCGCATGGATCAGGCTGACAGGATTTCCAACTTCAACTAATTTCCACGATTAAACCAGAGGGAATTTTAACTTAAAAAAAATTCATGACACTGAAAATAAAGTTAGGAATCATCAAAAAATTTATTTCATCATGAAACATAGGATAAGCTTGAGGATGAGGCATCCCATCTCATGGGATGCGAAAACTGTTTCTGCACACAAAAACTGCACCCGAGCACAAGAAAAATTCTTGACTCATGGAGAATTAGTTTCCTGGCTCTAAAGTTTCGGTACAAGCAGGAAAGGACTGAACCAACACAAATCCAAAATTGATTTGAATTAATTTGGCTTTAATTAGCCCAATCTGGAATCAATTTTAAACCCGATTCGAAACAAGGAGCTAGTTTTTTGCAATATGTGCTAGCATGTCAATTTTGCAAATATGATCTAATCCAATTAGACCCCTGATTAATACCCTTTATGTGTGACCCATTGGGTTCCACATCTAGCCAGCAATAGGTCTGAGTTCAAGTCAATTTAATTTGATTAGAATTTAATCTAACCGATCTAGATCCAATCGAGCTAACCCGATTTCAGCAATTAGAACTCTTTCTAATTGGTGATTGAATTAAAACTCTTTAATTTGATCAAACCCATAAGACAAGATTGACATCTAGCAATGTATCATGTCTACCTGAAAGATATAAAATTTTTGATAGAAATACCAAAAATATCCTTCAGTGGAAAGTTATCGTGCAATTTGATCCTGCGATCTCTCTGCACCCCGAATATGACTCTGGATATGGAATGATGTCAAATCCAATATCATACTCATATTTCTCTCAATCTTATATGATGATTCAATTAATAAAATATTAGAAACTCTTTCTAATTTTTATTTTACTTTGATCAAAGGCTTCCTGAATCATCAATCGATTAGAACAAGTAGGATGCGATTTCCTCTTACCAAGAGTGATCGATTCCATGTTGACCTACTCACAACCTCCATACACATTCTACCATATCTAGAACACCCCGTACATGACTAAGTCATGAATGAGTATGAACCAAAAAATATATATTCATGTATACAAGGTTCTATGGTAGTCTCAGGTCAAAGGATTACATGCACAACTCCCACTATAAGAAAATATCTCTTGACAGGTAAGTAAATTCCATAAGATGTTTCTTAAGTCGGATCAATTCAGTGAACTCATTCTCTAATGAGCACCCACTTCCTTGTATTAGTATCTCAAACAAGCGGCATATGAGATCTGCCACCCTCTCCATCGAGCATACATAGAAAGTGCTAATCTATCCGGAACATTGATCTCCTACTCAATGCTCCTATGACTAGGAATATTCTAAATCAGGATTTTTAGGATTTTAGGTCTCATAGGTATGATCTCATCATAACCCTAAACCCATTTTTCTGATTTATAAAGTTCATCATAATCATTACTAAAGTAAGATGCAACATATGATGAAATGCTTTTTATTATTTAAAGAGTCAATACATAAGTCTGAAAGATTACAAGGAAAACCCATCAAAATACAAATTTCGATTGGCTTGTAGGGCATATTCCTTTCAATCTTCCACTTGCACTAAAGCCAATCGCCCTTATATTTTATCCCCATACAATTGAGATGGCGATCGAACTGCTACTGTGGTAGAGCCTTAGTGAATGGGTCTGCTATGTTATTCTTTGTTTCTACTCGTTCAATGACAACATCTTGTCTTTCGATTATTTCACGAACGAGATGGAAGCGTCTTAGAATGTGCTTGGATTTATGATGAGACTTTGGTTCCTTTGCTTGAGCAACTGCTCTAGTATTATCACAGTAAAGTGGTACTGGATTCTTAATCTCAGGAATGACACCCAACTCAGTGATGAACTTCTTCATCCAGACAGCTTCCTTGGCGGCTTCACTTGCAGCTATATATTCTGCCTCAGTGGTTGAGTCAGCTACAGTCTGTTGCTTGAAACTTTTCCAGCTAACAGCTCCACCATTAAGAGTAAAGACATACCCTGAAGTGGACTTACTATCATCAGGGTCTGATTGGAAACTAGAGTCAGAATAACTTTCTAGTTTTAAATCAGATCCTCCATATACTAGAAAAATATCTTTAGTCCTTCTTAGGTACTTAAGAATATTTTTTACTGCTTTCCAATGATCTTCTCCTGGATCAGCCTGAAATCTACTAACTATGCCTAAGGCATAGGCAACATCAGGCCTAGTACATAGCATAGCATACATGATCGACCCTACTGCTGAAGCATAGGGAATAGAACTCATTCTATTTCTCTCTTTCGATATTTTAGGAGACATCCTTTTAGAGAGATGTATGCCTTGACTCATGGGTAAATAACCTCTTTTACTTCCATCCATGCTAAACCTCTTTAGCACTAAGTCTATGTACCTAGATTGGGACAAGCCTAACATCCTCTTAGATCTATCTTTATAGATCTTTATACCTAGTATATAGGATGCTTCACCCAAATCCTTCATAGAAAACTTACTTGATAGCCATGTCTTGACCGATTGTAACATTGGGATATCATTCCCAATAAGAAGTATGTCATCCACATATAAAACTAAGAAAATAATGGCACTCCCACTAGTCTTCTTGTATATACAAGGTTCATCCTCATTTTTGATAAAGCCTAACTCTTTGACTATAACATCAAATCAGATGTTCCAACTCCTCGAGGCCTGTTTTAATCCATAAATAGATTTCTTAAGCTTGCATACCTGATTTTCTCTCCCTTTTGAGACAAACCCTTCTGGCTGAGACATGTAAACCTCTTCCTCAAGATAACCATTAAGGAAGGCGATCTTCATATCCATTTGCCAAATCTCATAATCATGGTATGCTGCTATTGTAAGCATAATCCGTATAAATTTGAGCATGACAACAGGTGAAAATATTTCATCATAATCAATACCCTATTTTTGCCTGAAACCTTTGACTACTAATCTAGCTTTATAGGTTTCAACTTGGCCATCCACTCCAATCTTTTTCTTATAGATCCATTTGCATCCAATAGGGGTCACACCCTCTGGTGCATCAACCAAAGTCCACACTTGGTTGGAATACATGGAGTCCATTTCGGATTTCATAGCCTCTAGCCATTTGTCTGAGTCCCTTCTCATGATGGCTTCCGTATAGGTCAAAGGTTCATCATTCTCAATGATGTGGGCTTCATTATTCTCAATAACGAACCCATACCTCATAGGTGCATTTCGTACCCTATCCGACCTTCGAAGAGGAGGTGTACTTTGTGTTTGTACTTCATTAATGGATATTTTTGGTTGAGGATCATCTTGTGCTTGCATTTGTAGGTCTTAAACTTCTCCAAGTTCAATTTTCTTCCCACTGCCTCTTTCTAGGATAAACTCTTTTTCCATAAAAGTGGCATATTTACTGACAAACACCTTATGTTCAGTAGGATGGTAAAAGAGGTATCCTATACTCTCTTTAGGATAATCTACAAACAAGCATTTATCTGCCCTAGCACTCAGCTTATGTCCAAAATTTCTTTTAACATAAGCTGGACAGCCCCATATCTTAAGATACTTAAGATTAGGCTTTTTTCCTCTCCATATCGCATATGAAGTGCTTGGTACAGATTTTGAAGGTACTCTATTCAAGATATAGACAGCAGTTTCTAGAGCATATCCCCAGAAAGAAATTGACAAATCTGTAAGGCACATCATAGACCGCACCATATCTAATAAAGTGTGATTCCTCCTTTCTGCTACACCATTTAGCTGTGGTGTATAGGGAGGGGTCCATTCTGAGAGAATTTTATTTTCTTTAAGATGATCTAAAAATTCATTGGATAAGTATTCTCCTCCTCGATCAGATCGAAGGATTTTAATACTTTTTTCAGTTTGTTTCTCGACCATACTTTGATACTCTTTAAATTTATCAAAGGCTTCGGACTTGTGTTTCATAAGATACACATATCCAAACCTAGATAAATCATCAGCGAACGTTATAAAATAAGAGTATCCTCCTCTGGCTTCTGTTGTCACAGGACCACATACATCAGTATGTACAAGTCCTAATAACTCACTTGTCCTTTCTCCATGTCCACTAAATGGAGTCTTAGTCATTTTTCCCATAAGACAAGATTCACAAGTATCTAATGATTCATAATCATAAGGATCAAAGAACTCTTCTTTGTATAACTTGTGAATCTTTGTCTCACTTATATGACCAAGTCGACAATGCCAAAGTAAAGTATTATTCAACTCTTCTCTCTTTTGCTTTTTACTTTCATTAATATGAAAAACATTGTCATTAGATAGAATTAGAAGATTATTATTAATAATGCCATGATAGATAATTTCATTAGAAAAAGAAATTGAGCAACTATTGCTCTTTCCATTTATTTCATAACCTCGTTGCAATAGTAACGATACAGAAATAATATTTCTAATGATCTTAGGCATATAATAACAGTTTTCTAGCTCTAAGATCTTTCCAGAAGGTAACTTTAACATATATGTCTGTTGCTCCTTAGATTGATTTTGATGATTACAAAGCAGTTGAAGGGGTACTAATAATTTTCATTTGAAAAAGACCCATTGTTCTTCAGGGGTAAAATTGTAATTTTACCAAAACCCTGATTTGAAAGTATTAAATCATAGAACAAAAGATTTGTGATCCATTGGCAAAAATTTCATTATTTTTGGACTTGTATTTTGAAAGTTATGCATGTTTGAAATCCATGAGTCGACCCATGAGTCAGCTCATGGCACAGTGAGCTGTTTGGCACGCAGAATTTTTGGCTTGGCACAACCTGTGAGTCGACTCATGAGTCGACCCTCAAGGCATGAGTCGACCCATGAGTCGATCCCTACAGTTTTTAGGCCAAAAATCACAGAACCCTATTTTCTGGTATTCAACCACAGAGGTCGACCCATGAGTCGACCCCCAGGCATGAGTCGACCCATGAGTCGACCCCTGTGACGGGATTTCTCTGCAACGGCTAGTTTTTAACCCATTTTAAGTACTTTTAATGCTCATTTAATGTGGTCTAACGGCTCTTTTTCAGCCTAGAATATTTTTCTCTTTTTCTTAAAGCTATAAAAGGATTCAAAAGGTGGGAAACAAGTAAGAGATTGAAAGAGATTTGAAGAGCATTCAAGAGAGCATTCAAGAGCATTCAAAAGAGAGAATTTGAAAAAAGATTTTTCAAGCCAATTTTTCAGCCCTTATCAAGAGTTCATTCAAAGCTTTGAAGAAGCCTTTAATCCAAGCTCACCAACTCCTCAAGTGCACTTTTAAGTCTCCAACTACCTTGAGAAAATCCAAAGAGGGTCTTCTTCTCTTGAGTAAAGTGTATTTAAAGTTATATTCACTCATTAAAGGAGCTTTTTCTGTACTTATTTATGCTATAAATTGTTTCACTCAGTTTGTGTGATTGTTTTTGTTATGGAGGGGTTCCAAAACAAGGGAAGGTTGATCCAAACCTAGAATCAGAGTGTATTGGGTTGGCTTGTACCCGAGAAATAAGTGGTCTAGCTTGGGATAGCTAGAGTCGGAGTTTCCGACGTTTGTATTCGGGTTGAATACAAGATTAGTGGATTGGAATTTCCAAGTAGGAGCTTGGAGAGTGGATGTAGGTGCAAGGTTGGCACCGAACCACTATAAATCTTTTTGTTTGTGGTGTGCATAATTGCTTCTCTTTAACTCTTCATTATTTCCTTGCATTCTTGCTTTTGATAATTAGTCTTGATTTAAGTTTACTCTCCTCATTCATTTAGCTATTGACGAACATTTTTCATAAGTCATTAGTTAAGCTTAAAATTTTTAGAAACCCAATTCACCCCCCCCCTCTTGGGTTGCATAGCTGGGCAACAAGTGGTATCAGAGCTCGGTGCTCTAGTCCTTCTTTGATCTAAACAATCAAAGAGCCAAAGATCTATGGCAACCCACGTCGGTACTTCCCTAGCCGAGGGCAATCCACCAACCGACCTCCACTTTTCAATGGGTCTAATTACACCTATTGGAAAGCTCGAATGAAAATATTCATACAAGCACTCGACTATGATATGTGGAGTATCATAGTGAACGGTCCTCACACACCCACTAAAATTATAGATGGTGAGGAATCAACCAAACCCGAGAAAGAATGGGATGAGGTTGATAAGAAGATGGCCCAATTAAATGCTAAAGCAATGAATGTTCTTTATTGTGCTCTTGATGCAAACGAATTTAATCGCATTTCTACTTGCTCATCTGCTAAAGAAATATGGGATAGACTAGAAGTAACCCATGAGGGAACCAATCAAGTAAAAGAGTCTAAAATAAACATGCTTGTGCATAAATATGAATTGTTTAAAATGAAGCATGATGAGTCCATAACTGTAATGTTTACTCATTTTACTGATATCATTAATGGTTTAAAGAGTCTTGGTAAGTCCTATACTAACAGTGAGCTTGTAAGAAAGATTCTCAGGTCCTTGCCAAGAACTTGGGAAGCCAAAGTGACTGCCATCCAAGAAGCCAAGGACTTGAACACTCTACCTCTAGAAGAGCTTCTTGGATCTTTGATGACTCATGAGCTAAGCATGAAGCAACATCAAGAGGAAGAAGTCAAAAAGAAAAGAACCATTGCCCTCAAATCCACAGCTCCTCCTGATGAAGAAACTGATGACACTGAAGATGATGAACAGGATGAAGAGATGGCACTCATCACCCGAAGATTTAAGAAATTTTTGAGAAAAAGAAAACAGGGGATGAGGAAGAGGCCATTCACAAAAGGCGAACAAAGCAAAGAAAAAGAGAAAGACCAACCCCTTATCTGCTACGAGTGCAAGAAGCCGAGACACTTCAAATCCGAATGTCCTCAACTGAAGAAAGGTCCCAAGAAGTTCAAGAAGAATGCCATGATGGCCACATGGAGTGCGAGTGATGACTCAAGCTCCGATGAGAAAATCTCAACCGAACAAGCCAACCTGTGCCTTATGGCACACGAAAATGAGGTAATTTCCAAAACCCCTAGTGACTTTACATTTGAAGAATTACATGAAGCATTCTATAATTTAGTTGATGAATTAAAGAAACTAGAGATGAAGAACAAAGAGCTAAAATTGAAAAATCAATCTTTATTGAAACAAGCTAAAAACTTTTCAATTGAAAAATCCACCTTGCTTCAAAAAAATCAAAGCTTAAAGAATGAAATTGCCAAGCTGAAACCAATAGTAGAAAAGTTTACCTTGAGTTCAAATAAACTCAATATGATTCTTGATAATCAAAAAGCCGTATATGATAAGGCTGGACTTGGCTATAACCCTTTGAAGAAACAAAAATATCTGAAAAATATTTATGTAAACTCTTTAAGTAACAAGTCTACTAATATTACTTGTTTTAAATGTGGTAGAGTAGGACATAAGTCATGCACTTGCTTCTTTAACAAATCTGCAAACTCAACTATAAAGAAAATATGGGTTCCAAAAGGAACCATTATGACTAACCAAAAAGGACCCAAGAAAGCTTGGGTACCTAAAACAAAAATTTGACTTTTGCTTGCAGGTGTGTCTAGCATCCCAAAGAGGAAACAGGAAATGGTATCTTGACAGTGGATGCTCGAGACACATGACTGGTGATGAATCATAATTCATCACGCTTGATGCTAAGGATGGAGGGATGATCAACTTTGGAGACAATGTCAAAGGAAAGATCATCGGTATAGGTAACATTGGTATCACTCCCTCCAAATACATTAAAAATATTTTGTTAGTTAATGGTTTAAAGCATAATTTACTAAGTATTAGTCAATTTTGTGATAAAAGATATAAAGTTGTTTTTGAATCATCTGTTTGCATTGTAACTAGTCCTATTAACGATGGCATTAAATTTATTGGACATAGACATGGCAATGTTTATATGGTAGATTTAAATGATTTAGCCAAAATAAACATGCAATGCCTAGTATCCTTGAATGCTAAAGTTAATGAGACTAGTTGGCTTTGGCATCGTAGACTTGCACATATTAGCATGCATTCTCTTTCAAAATTAATTAAGAAAGAATTAGTTCTTGGTTTGCCTAAACTGAATTTTGAAAAAGATAGAATTTGTGATGCATTCCAACTAGGTAAACAAACAAGAGTTTCATTTAAATCCAAAAATATTGTTTCAACTTCTAGACCTTTAGAGCTTTTGCATATGGACTTATTTGGACCAACTAGAACCACTAGTCTAGGAGGAAAACGATATGGTTTTGTAATTATAGATGATTACTCTCGTTTTACTTGGGTTTTCTTTTTAGCACACAAAGATAAAATTTTTCATATTTTCACTAAATTTTACTGAAAAGTCTCTAATGAAAAAGGATTTTCAATTCAAAATATTCGAAGTGATCATGGAACTGAATTTGAAAATCAAGACTTTGAAAACTTTTGTGATGAAAATGGAATTGGCCATAACTTCTCTGCTCCTAGGACTCCCCAACAAAATGGGGTAGTAGAAAGGAAAAATAGAACCTTAGAAGAAATGGCCCGTACCACGCTTTGTGAAAGCAACCTTCCAAGATATTTTTGGGCGGAAGCAATTAACACAGCATGTTACATTTTAAATCGTGCTTTGATTAGACAAATTTTAAAGAAAACCCCCTATGAACTTTGGAAAGAAAGAAAATCAAATATTACATATTTTCATATTTTTGGTTGCCGATATTTTGTACTAAATAATGGCAAAGAAAGACTTGATAAATTTGATGTAAAATCAGATGAAGCGATCTTTCTTGGTTACTCCTCCACTAGTAAAGCTTTTAGAGTTTTTAACAAAAGAACTTTAGTAGTAGAGGAGTCCATACATGTTGTTTTTGATGAATCTAATGATCTTCCTTCAAGAAAGAATGAGGGTATTGATGATGCAGATCCTCTAATAGAAGGAATGAAGGAGATCACTCTGAAAGATTCAACAACTCAAGAGGACGAGGAACAAGAAGACAAACAAGATGAGAGAGGTAAAGAAATTTAAGAACAACCTCAAGGTACAAATGACCTACCCAAGGAATGGAGGTATGTTCACAATCACCCTAAGGAGTTGATTATTGGTGATCCTATGCATGGGGTAAAAACTCGTTCTTCACTTAGAGCTGTATTTAATCATTGTACTTTTGTATCTCATTTTGAACCAAAAACTATTGAAAAAGCTGAAAATGATCATAATTGTATTAATGCAATGCAAGAGGAACTTAATCAATTTGAAAGAAATAATGTTTGGACTTTAGTATCAAAACCTAAAAATTATTCAATAATTGGCACAAAATGGGTCTTTAGGAACAAATTAGATGAACATGGTAATGTAATAAGAAATAAAGCAAGATTGGTTGCTAAAGGTTATAATCAAGAAGAAAAAATTGATTTTGATGAGACCTTTGCACCTGTTGCTAGATTAGAAGCCATTAGACTTCTACTTGCATATGCTTGCTTTATGAAATTCAAATTATTTCGAATGGATATATTGCTAAAGAAGTCTATGTAGAACAACCCCCAGGATTTAAAAATCATGCTTTTCCTAATCATGTTTTTAAATTAAATAAAGCTTTATATGGATTAAAACAAGCACCTAGGGCTTGGTATGATAGGCTAAGCAATTTTTTACTAAATAATGGTTTTTCAAGAGGTAATATAGACACAACCCTCTTTATTAAAAGAAATCAAAATGATATGTTAGTAATACAAATTTATGTTGATGACATTATTTTTGGGTCTACTAATGAGTCTCTTTGTCAAGACTTTGCTAAGATCATGCAGGGGGAGTTCGAGATGAGCATGATGGGAGAACTTACCTTCTTCCTCGGACTCCAAATCAAACAAACAAAAGAGGGAATCTCCATCACCCAAAGCAAGTACACCAAAGAACTACTCAAAAGATTTGGAATGGAGAACTCCAAACCGAGTGGCACACCCATGAGCCCCTCATGTAAGCTTGACAAGGATGATGAAGGTAAATGTGTAGACTTAAAATACTATAGAGGTATGATTGACTCTTTATTATATTTAACTGCAAGTAGGTCTGATATCATGTTTAGTGTTTGTTTGTGTGCTAGATATCAATCTAATCCTAAAGAATCTCATTTGAATGCTGTTAAAAGAATCCTTAGATACTTGAATGGTACTCAAACTCTAGGGTTATGGTACTCTAAGGACTCACTAATTGATTTATTAGGATATTCAGATACTGATTTTGCTGGATGTAGATTAGATAGAAAAAGCACAAGTGAAACTTGCCAATTTCTTAGAGTTAACCTAATCTCCTGGTTTAGCAAGAAACAAAATTCGGTAGCACTGTCTACGACTGAGGCCGAATACATTACAGTCGGAAGTTGTTGTGCTCAAATCTTATGGATTAAGCAACAACTCGAAGACTTTGAAATCAAACTTAATGAAACACCCATAAGATGTGACAACACAAGTGCCATAAATCTAACTAAAAATCTAATTCAACATTCAAGGTCTAAGCATATTGAAATAAGACATCATTTTATAAGAGAACATGTTCAAAACAAAGATATAACTCTTGAATATATTTGCACTGAAAATCAATTAGCTGATATCTTTACAAAGGCCCTTAGCGAGGATAGATTCTGTGAAATTAGGAGAAATCTAGGAATTCTTGATCCTTATGCCTAAGTGTTTCTCCATTTCCAAGGAATCGATTTGAGATCAATTTTTATCATCTCTCTTGGTCCTAAAAGCTCAAGATTATCATTCTCACAACTTATCTTTGAGCAAAATTCCTTCTCCCAAAATTTTAAAATTTTTTGGAATTTATTCATATTTTTTCTGAATTTTTGTGATTCATGAGTCGACCCCTTAGGGTCGACCCATTGGCAAACTTGTAATTTTCGGCCAACATCCCACGGGCTCATTCCATTTTGTCTTAAAACCTGTTCATGAGCCGACCCTCTATTCTCTTCGTCTTCCTCCCTCCAAGACCCGTCATCCTCATCTTCTTTCTCTCCAAAACCAGGGATTTGACCCAAGAACATTCTCCCTTCTCCTCTCCACCTCAAATCACCGCTTGGGAAAGGAGCTTTTCGCATCTCTCTCCCTTGATTGAAGCGGTTGGAGCGTGTCCTAGCCTCCACCGTTCTTCTCAAAACCATCTCTTCTCTCCATCAAAATCCCTTTCCATCCTCTTGTAACCCTTCTTTTACTCATCCATTTGATCCTCCGAGTCTCCCTGCCTGCTCTTGTGGTAAGAATGGCCCCAAAGATGAAGCTCCCTCAAAGAAGAAAATCGGTCCGTGAGCTGGAAGAAAGTGTCCACAGGAAAAGGCAAGCTGCTCAGTCCTCCACTGCTCCCATTCCGGCTTCAGTGTCAGCTCAAGGTCCCTCTCAGTCTCCCCTTAGCCCTAGCAAAATCCCTCTATCTGATAGGAAGGTTGAAACCGGAAAGAATGTGGATTTTAGATTCTTTGAAAAAGAAGGTTTCTCCTTTGGGACAAAGATAAAAAACCAGGGTTGGGGTTTTTACTGCTCTCTCAAGGAAGTTACTTTTATAGACCTGGTTAGAGAATTTTATCAAAATCTGCATTATGGCAATGGAACAGTGACTTCTACAGTTAAGGGAGTTGATATCTGTCTGGATCCTATTATTTTGGGAGAGATACTACATTTGCCCTGTGAGGGATATTCTTACATGGAACTCCCAGTGAAGGAAGAGGGGATCAATGTAATTCTAGGAGGAACCTAGTTGGGAAGTTTGAATAAATTGGAAGCCAAAATTTTGTCAATTGAAATGAGGATCTTACATCAATTAGTGACAAAACTCTTCTTCCCTAGGAGTGGGAGGCATGACCTCCTTTCTGGCAGAGATATTTGTATAATGTTTCATGTGATCACTCAAACCCCATTAAACCTCCCTGCTTTAATGATTGAGGCCATGAGAGAGACACTGAACAGATCCAAGGCACATCTGTCTTTTGGTATGGCTCTCACACTAGTCTTCAGGAGGTTTGGAGTCAGTTTTGAGGGGGAGGCATCTGCTAAGCTTTCTCACGCAGACACCATCAACCAACACACTCTGCACTGTATGGGATTCACTAAATCTGATGGTGGTTGGATCAAGGGTTCTGAGGAGAGAGCTGAAGATAGAGTAGAAGACAGAGCTGAAGAAGAAGGTCCCTCATCTCCTCTCCATGAGTTCAGGGCAGCATCTCCAGATATCTAGTTTGTTTCAGACCCAGAGGCTGGCCCTTCAGATTCTGCCAGGAGGTACACACCAGTACAGCAGCTAGAGAGCAGAGCACCTCCTCCAGAGTTCAGATTAGCTGATGATCAGATCGAGCAGATTTCTCAGCGTGTGGCTACCTTGCTTTCTCGACAGTGGAGCACTTCTACATTTACACCAGGATCCACTTCATTAGATTCATCTGATCAGACCTTGATTCCCCATATCTCCACTGTATTTCAGTTGATCTCAGATCAGTCTATTCGGATTCAGCAGCTCGAGGACAGCATTTGGAGACTGATTGGGAGAGTTCTTGACTTGCAGGGGCAAGTCTTAGCTTTGGCCCATCCTCAGCCACAGGAGAGCTCTATTGAGGTCACAGACCTTACTGCAGAGGCTGGCAGGCTTAGAGAGCTTTGGAGGGTGGTTATGAGTTATTAAGGAGAGAGATCGGAGGCTCGAGTGAGCATGCATCTACTCAGTTCACTGCTCTGCTTCAGTCTGTTTCGAGAGCACTGAACGTTCTTGATTCCATTAGAGTCACTCTTTCAGTCCAGTCTTTGGCCTCTCAACGTTCTCAGCCTCCTAGTTCATCTCGCTCACCTGCTCGTGCCAGCACCTCCACTTGTGGTAGAGGCAGACGGGGTAGAGGACGTGCTCTTGGTCGAGATCCATCATCTCCTCACCCTATCTCTGATGACTCCGATCCATCTAGTCATGAGCTTTACTAGATCCTAGGTGTTAGTCTCTTGTTCTTTCTAGGATTTATATTTTGGGCCATGTAATGACATTAGCTAGCTGACTTTTATGATATGAAATATGTATTGAAACAACTATGTTTTTAATCATCTTTTAATTATATATCTACTCTTTGTAATGATGTCAATCATCTCTTGATTATATATCTTCTCTTTGTTGATAATTCATATCTATGGTAATCTATGGCATATTTTGGTTAATGATTGCTGTATTCAGGGGGAGCAAACATTAATGATTAGCACTAGAAGTTTGAAGAAACACTAAAGAGAAAACGTATTCAGAAAAAGAGGAGGAGTTAACAATGTTTGATGATGTCAAAAAGGGGGAGAAATTAAAGAAAAAAAATCAAAAGTAAAATTATAAATTATTAAAAGATTTGAAAATAAAATGAATGAATTGGGGAAAAATTAAAGAACAATATCAAAAGCAAAATTATTAAATGACTCAAAAATACAATGAGTAAATTGCTAAGTACAATGAAAATGAGCAACCTTTAAAATTACTCCTTAAACATGCTCTGATATGCTTTAAAATTTAACTTGCTCTGATACATCTTAAATTTGACATGCTCTGATATACTTTATAATTAATTCTTAGACATGCATTGGTACACTTAATTATTTTTCTCTGATACTAAAACTAAATAATCAAATGAGAATGAGCAAATTTTCAAGATACAACTTGCTCTGATAACAAAAATAAATTTTTTACTCTAACACCAAAATCACATAATCCAATGAGCAAATTTTCAAATCTTTAAGCAAATGGGCAAATTTTTTATGCAAATGAGTATTTGTATCACATGCCAAAAGAATCAATCTTCTTTTCAAGCTAATGCACTTATAATGCATTCTTTTGAAATTCATGATTCACATAGATACTTTTGTTCAAGTATTTTATCATCATCAAAAAGGGGGAGATTATTGCTCCTTAGATTGATTTTGATGATTACAAAGCAGTTGAAGGGGTACTAATAATTTTCATTTGAAAAAGACCCATTGTTCTTCAGGGGCAAAATCATAATTTTACCAAAACCCTAATTTGAAAGTATTAAATCATAGAACAAAAGATTTGTGATCCATTGGCGAAAATTTTATTGTTTTTAGACTTGTATTTTGAAAGTTATGCATGTTTGAAATCCATGAGTCGACCCATGAGTCAGCTCATGGCACAGTGAGCTGTTTGGCACGCAGAATTTTTGGCTTGGCACAACCTGTGAGTCGACTCATGAGTCGACCCTCAAGGCATGAGTCGACCCATGAGTCGACCCCTGCAGTTTTTAGGCCAAAAATCACAGAACCCTATTTTCTGGTATTCAACCACAGAGGTCGACCCATGAGTCGACCCCCAGGCATGAGTCGACCCCTGTGATGGGATTTCTCCGCAACGGCTAGTTTTTAACCCGTTTTAAGTGCTTTTAATGCTCATTTAATGTGGTCTAACGGCTCTTTTTCAGTCTCGAATGTTTTTCTCTATTTCTTAAAGCTATAAAAAGATTCAAAAGGTGGGAAACAAGTAAGAGATTGAAAGAGATTTGAAGAGCATTCAAGAGAGCATTCAAGAGCATTCAAAAGAGAGAATTTGAAAAAGGGTTTTTCAAGCCAACTTTTCAGCCCTTATCAAGAGTTCATTCAAAGCTTTGAAGAAGCCTTTAATCCAAGCTCACCAACTCCTCAAGTGCACTTTTAAGTCTCCAACTACCTTGAGGAAATCCAAAGAGGGTCTTCTTCTCTTGAGTAAAGTGTATTTAAAGTTATATTCGCTTATTAAAGGAGCTTTTTCTGTACTTATTTGTGCTATAAATTATTTCACTCAGTTTGTCTGATTGTTTTTATTTTGGAGGGGTTCCAAAATAAGGGAAGGTTGATCCGAACCTAGAATCGGAGTGTATTGGGTTGGCTTGTACCCGGGAAACAAGTGGTCTAGCTTGGGATAGCTAGAGTCGGAGTTTCCGACGTTTGTATTCGGGTTGAATACAAGATTAGTGGATTGGAATTCCCAAGTAGGAGCTTGGAGAGTGGATGTAGGTGCAAGATTGGCACCGAACCACTATATATCCTTTTGTTTGTGGTGTGCATAATTGCTTCTCTTTAACTCTTCATTATTTCCTTGCATTCTTGCTTTTGGAAATTAGTCTTGATTTAAGTTTACTCTCCTCATTCATTTAGCTATTGACGAATATTTTTCATAAGTCATTAGTTAAGCTTAAAATTTTTAGAAACCCAATTCACCCCCCCCCCCTCTTGGGTTGCATAGCTGGGCAACAATGTCCCTACAGCCTCTGCTTGGATTGACTCTCCTCCAGCGCCGTAGAGCTCGAAGTCACCCTTCTTCAGCACTCTAATATTCTGCAGCCCCTGCAACGACTTACAGATATGAGAACCATAGGCATTATCCAATACCCAAGAGTCTGAATTGGAAGAACTTAATGACAAAATTGTATGTATCTCATACATACCTTTTGGTGCATCGCTTGCACCTGCCTTTATAGTTGCAAGATATAATTTGCAATTTCTTTTCCAGTGTCCTGCCTTGCCGCAGTGAAAGCAGGTACCCTGTCCGGAGACTTTCTTCCCCTTCTTCTTCATCTTGCCACCCTTAGGATTCAGTGCTTTCTTTGAACCCTTAAAACCTGACTTCTTCTTAGAGGTTTTACCCACAAGAAGAAGCGGAGCCTTTCTTTCTTAATATGGCTCTCAGCTGTCTTAAGCATATTTAACAACTCAGGTAAGGAGGTATTCAGTTTGTTCATATGATAGTTCATAACAAACTAAGCGAATGACTCGGGAAGAGATTGCAAAATCAAATTCTGACTTAATTCTCCATCCATCACAAAACCAAGTTGACCCAATCTAGTGATCAGATCAATGACCTTCAGGACATGGTCTTGTACGGATGATTCTTCAGTCATTCTAGTACGGAATAACTGCTTAGATATCTCATATCTAGCAGTTCTACTCTGTTCTCCATACAACTCTTTAAGATTAAGGAGTATGGATTGAGTATCCATGCTCTCATGCTGCCTCTACAACTCATTGCTCATAGAGGCCAATATGATGCACTTGACAGTCAAATTGTCATTCTTCCACATCCTGTATGTGGATACCTCCTCTTCTGTGGCATCATCCCCAACCTCTTGTGGTTCAGGGATGTCAAGAATATAGGAGAGTTTCTCCTGAGTGAGTACGATCTTTAAATTCCTCAACCAGTCTACATAATTGGTACCGGTCAACTTGTTGGAATCTAAAATTCCACGCAATGATAGTGAAGATGCCATTTGTAGAATTTAATCTACAATAATTAAAGAATATTACATAAGCAAACAACTCATATTAACTCATACAATTAAATAAGATTATTAGATTTAATTGTACCTCCCACTATTTTATCGAACATCATAACCCTCTACTATGATGAACGAGACATATGTTATATTTATCTTAGTGGGATTGAGACCTTAATTCCTCATAATGATCTTGTGTTAACACAACAAACCCTTATGAGTTCATAGGTAGGAAACTCTTTTCAATTGCATCTCATACAATTTTTAATATTATATCTTGGCCTCTAAAATATTATTAGCCTTGTGTTAACACAACAAGCAATAATATTTTAGTTAAGTTAGACCCTTCATTTCAATACAGTCAAATTCTAATATAACTGCCCTTGTGTTAACACAACAAAGCAGTATATTAGAAATTGCCGTAAGCATCTTCTATGCACTAAGATTATGTTATATCAATCCTTATGACAAGCCTCATGTTAACACAACAAACTAGCCATAGTTCATGATGCAACATTAACCTAGCATGAAGGAAGGCCCTTAATAGTGTTTTCAACATTAGGGTTTTTCAATATCAAGATCGCTTAATCAAATTGGCCAGGTAAGTAAGGTGGGGGTCCCCCCGTTGCTTTCTTTAGACACCAATAAATTGGCCAGGTCAGACAATGGAACCAATTAAAAAATCACCTATAGCACTTTTCTAGACACCAATTGATCAAGAATTGGTTAACCCATAGTTGCATATCACTACCACTTAATCTAATTTTCTAATGAGGGCTTTTATTTGGTCTCATGCACATTCTAACTACATAATACCCATTTATGTATCAACATTAAAATTTTTTACATGTGCAAGTGTAACATATGGACATTCATCATCCAAGGACAACCTTGCAGCATAATCCCGTTATGCTAGGACAACCTTATGTCAAGATGATGAAGTGATGAATGATATATGTATTATTTCATATCATCATATGAAAGCATAAATTATTTTATAGTATAAATCATACTATGGATCACATAAATATTATGTATATATGATTGAACCAAACAAGGCCGGCTCTGATACCACTGTAGGGATTCAGAGTGGGCATGCACAGTGGAAACATAATGGATTTCAAAATTTTAATAAAGAAATCCTAAATATTAAACCCTTAAACCAGTATCTCCTTGATGATTAACAATCATATATAACATAAATTCAAGATTAAATTTAAGTTATAGAAGAATACCTGCAGTGCTTAATCCAAATTTCGGCATAACCTCCACCAGGCACCTAAGTGTTCGCTCTCCAACGGTGATCCACACAGAGCTATGATCAGGACACCAACTCTTTGAGATAATTTTTCCTCCAAAATTCTCACTCTGAGAATTTTCTTGAACATCAGGACCTCAAGACGCTCTTCCTCTTCTCCTAGCCTTCCTATCCCTACCTTTCTTCTCTCCTTGTCTTCCTTAATTCTCTTCCTAGACTCTTGTCCTAAAATCAGACTTGTCCTTTCTATTTTTGGACTTGTCCTAACAAGAGAAGGAAGAGACTAATTGGACAATAGGGAGAGGATGTTAGAAAGAAAGGAGGAATTGGAAATCTGAATAAATCCAATCCCCCGGTGCACCCCCTTTAAATACTTAGCGATGGGTTGCCTTCGAGAATTTTTCGCACCCCTTCCACGCGCCATCTCATATCCATCAAAAAATCTCACACCTCCTGATAAATTCTCATACCTATCTGAAAGTTTTTGACACATGACAATCATCAGGAAAAAATCCAAGAGACACTTCATGCAGAAGGACTCTTCGAAATATTTTTCTCGATGATTCTCCGATGAGTCGCGTAGCTTCTCATGGCATAATTTTTTTCCACCACCCATCAATGTAATTTTATCCATCCAATGGACAAAAATTAAGGCTCTAACATGAGAATATCGTGGAAAAAAAATTCAGATTAAAAAGTGGAGTGACAAATGGGTTAGAGTCCTTCACAAGTTGGACTCTTGGTCAGGCGTATGGATCAGGCTGACAGGATTTCCAACTTCAATGAATTTCCACGATTAAACCAGAAGGAATTTTAACTTCAAAAAAATTCCTGACGCTCAAAATAAAGTTAGGAATCATCCAAAAATTTATTTCATCATGGGACATAGGATAAGCTCGAGGATGAGGCATCCCATCTCATGGGATGCGAAAACTATTTCTGCACACAAAAACTGCACCCACGCACAAGAAAAATTCTTGACTCGTGGAGAATTGGTTTCATGGCTCCAAATGTTTGGTACATGTAGAAAAGGTCTGAACCAACTCAAATCCAAAATTTATTTGAATTAATTTGGCTTTAATTAGCCCAATCTGGAATCAATTTTAAACCCAATTCGAAACAAGGAGCTAGTTTTTTGCAACATGTGCTAGCATGTCAATTTTGCAAACATGATCTAATCCAATTAGACCTCTGATTAATACCCTTTATGTGTGATCCATTGGGTTCCACATCTAGCCAGCAATAGGTTGGAGTTCAAGTCAATTTGATTTGATTAGAATTTAATCTAACCGATCTAGATCCAATCGAGCTAACCCGATTTCAGCAATTAGAACTCTTTCTAATTGGTGATTGAATTAAACTCTTTAATTCGATCAAACCCATAAGACAAAATTGACATCTAGCAAAGTATCATGTCTACCTAGAAGATATAAAATTTTTGATGGAAATACCAAAAATACCCTTCAGTGGAAAGTTATCGTGTAATTTGATCCTGCGATCTCCCTGCACCCCGAATATGACTCTGGATATGGAATGATGTCAAATCTAATATCATACTCATATTTCTCTCAATCTTATATGATGATTCAATTAATAAAATATTAAAAACTCTTTCTAATTTTTATTTTGCTTTGATCAAAGGCTTCCGGAATCATCAATCGATCAGAACAAGTAGGATGCGATTTTCTCTTACCAGGAGTGATCGATTCCATGTTGACCTACTCACAACCTCCATACACATTCTACCATATCTAGAACACCCCGTACATGACTAAGTCATGAATGAGTATGAACCAAAAAATATGGATTCATGTATACAAGGTTCTATGGTAGTCTCAGGTCAAAGGATTACATGCACAACTCCCACTATAAGAAAACATCTCTTAACAGGTAAGTAAATTCCATAAGATATTTTTTAAGTCAGATAATTTAGTGAACTCATTCTCTAATGAGCACCCACTTCCTTGTATTAGTGTCTCACATAAGTGGCATATGAGATCTGCCACCCTCTCCATCGAGCATACATAGAAAGTGCTAATCTATCCGGAACATTGATCTCCTACTCAATACTCCTATGACTAGGAATATTCTAAATTATGATTTTTAGGATTTTAGGTCTCATAGGTATGATCTCATCATAACCCTAAATATTTCAATACCCTACAAGCCAATCGAAATTTGTATTTTGATAGGTTTTCCTTATAATCTTTCAAAACCTAAGCCCCATCTTCTCAAGATGAGCTTCAGTCTTTTGTTGACTCAGTGGCTTGGTCAGCAGGTCAGCCACATTCTCTATGGAGTCGACTCTCTACATCTCAATAAATTTCTTCTCAAGATATTCGTGAATCAGATGAAATCATCACTTGATGTACTTAGACTTCTGGTGAGACTTTGATTGCTTAGCGAGCGCTATGGCATCATTGTTGTCGCAGAAGAATGGGACGATATCTGATGGCATCACACCCAGCTCTGTAATGAAATTCTTGAAACAGAATCCTTTCTTAGCAGCCTCTGATGCGGCGATGTACTCAATCTTTATAGTGGAATCTGCAATAATCAGTTACTTGAAACTCTTCTAGTGAATCGCACCACTGTTACACAGGAATATAAAACCTGATGTAGACTTTTTATTATCAATGTCAGACACAAAGTCTGAGTCTGTGTATTTCTGTACCCATAAGTCTCCTTCTCTGAAGATCAAGAAGAGATCCTTTGTCCTTCTCAAGTACTTAAGGATATTTTTTACAGCAATCCAGTGCTCCTCATCTAGATTTGACTAATATCTACTTGTGACACTCATAGCAAGAGTGATATCAGATCGACTACAAAGTATAGCGTACATGAGGCTCCCTATAGTTGAAGCATAAAGAATCTTGCTCATATACTGAATCTCCTTAGATGTACTAGCACATATTTTTTTGGAGAGATGAACTCTATGTCTAAAGGACAACAGACCCCTTTTGGAGTTTTTTATGCTAAACTACCTCAGCACTTTCTCTATGTACAGCTATTATGAAAAATCAAGTGTTCTTTTAGATCTATCTCTATAGATCATTATTTTCAGAATATAAGATGCTTCTCTAAGGTCTTTCATAGAAAACTCTTTGGACAACCAAACTTTTACAGAAATCATGAGAATGTCATTCTTAATTAGGAGGATGTTATTCTCGTACGATATGAGGAATGTGACATCCTCCCACTGACCTTCTTGAATACGTATGGTTCCTCCTCGTTCTTAATGAAATCAAATAATTTGATCGCATCATTAAATCAAATATTCCAACTTTAAGACACTTACTTGAGCCATAGATGGACCTTTGCAGCTTGCAGACCTTGTGATCCCCATCACTGGACATGAAAATCAGAAGCTGCTCCATTTAGATATCTTCCTTAAGATATCCATTTAGGAAGATAGTTTTTACATCCATCTATCATATCTCATAGTCATGAGCTGCTGCAACAACAAGCAGTGTTCGAATAGACTTCATCATGGCAACTGACGAGAAGGTCTCTTGATAGTCAATGCCTTCACGCTGACTATAACCTTTAGCCACAAGCCTAGTTTTAAAGATCTCCACCTTTTCATCAGAATCAATCTTTCTCTTAAAGATCCATTTACATTCAATAGGAGCTATTTCTGTTGGTGGATCTAGTAAGATCCAAATCTAGTTGGTGTGCATTGAGTCAATCTCTAACCTTATCGCTTCCAACCAATTTTTCGAGTCAATATCTGATATCATCTCGTTATAGATTTTAGGATCATCAACATGGTCCATATCACCCATGAGGAACGTTTCCTCTACATTCTCTTCCATCATATCCATGTCCATATCATCCGTGTATCTATAAGATGGAACGGGTTTCACATGATCTATGACTCATTGCTTTTTAGAGATACTCTCTTCAAGCTAAATTTTTCTCCCACTACCTCCATCTTAGATAAAATCTCTTTTCAAAAATTTGGCATGTCAGCTCATAATCATATTTTGATCCTTCGGGAGGTAAAAATAGTACCCCAAAGACTCTTTTGAATACCCTATAAAAAGAGCTCTCATAGACCTAACCTCTAATTTGTCCATCTATTGCCATTTGACATAGGCTGGACATCTTCAAATTCTGAGGTAATTAAAATTCAACTTCTTATCATGCCACATCTCATATGGTGTGGTAGGAATAGATTTAGAGAGAATCCTATTAATTAAGTAATTGGTAGTCATTAAGGTATGTCTCCAAAAAAATAAAGAAAGATCGATAAAGCTCATCATGCATCGAACCATACCCAATAGGATTCGATTTCTTCATTCTGAAATCCTGTTGAGCTGAGGTATTTCAGGTGGAATCCATTGAGAGATTATGCTATTTTTTTTGAGATAATTAAAAAATTCTCCACTTAGATATTCTCCTCCTCGATCTGATCAAAATATCTTAAGTAATTTTTCAATTTGCTTCTCTGCCTCACATCTGAATTTTTTAAACTTTTCAAAAGCTTCAGATTTATGTCTAATAAAAAATCATCAATAAAGATGATGAAGTAGAGATAACCTCCTCTAACCGGCATATCAAATAGATCGCACATATTAGTATGTACCAAAGCTAGTACCTCAGTAGTCCTTTCTCTGTGTTCTACAAAGAGAAGCTTGATCATTTTTTTTCTAAAGGCAGGACTCCCAGACTAGAAATGACTCATCTGAGAATGAGTCTAAAAGACCATCTTTTACCAGTTTGTTGATCCTTTCTTCTCTGATATGACTTAGTCTAAGGTACCACATGTACTTCAAATTAACCCCATCTTTGGATCTCTTAGATCCAATGGCACTCATAGTTTGCTCGGATAAGTTAACTGATTCATCTGCATCAACATGTAAATGATAGAAACTGTTGATTAAGTGACCACGTGCAATCATTTTATTTTCAAAATAAATAGTATAATGGTCTTTATTGAAACTAATCTCATAATCATTTTGTATTAAGTATGAAACAGAAATCAAATTTCTACTCACATTAGGCACACAATAATAGTCTCTTAGTTCTAGATAGAAATCAAATGGTAATCGAAGAGGATTGTGTTAGATTTGTACCCTAGAAATCAATTATTGACTGACATATTTTGAATTTTAGAGCTTAATCTTGTACTTGTAATATTTTTATTATCAATAAAAAGTTTTTTCATTCCAATCATGTTTATGTATCCATGATTTGTTATAGAAATTAATAAAGATGATTTTTTTATATATTCTCAAAGTGTTAAAAATTTAAGATATATATTAATTAGTGATTAATTTCTAAATACTTTCAATCAAAGTATCATCACGGAGGATAATGATCAATCCATTCAAGATCGATGCACAGTTCACCTCCCTTATGGATAGATGAGTCTCGGATCTATAGTGTAGAGACATTGAGATGAGGGTACAGATAGTTGTTAGAGAATAACTTACACTAAGCATGATCAATACGAAAAACTGCTTGAATGTCTACTCACTTTCAGTAGTCTTCTTGATGTTGCAGTGGTATCAGTGATCCTTTGACCTGTGATGTCATTGGCTATTCACAGCGAGACTATTGAGTTTGACTGCATGTTCCCTTGGTCCTTATCCTTTCGGATCCTTGCTGTATATGTTGGCTTCAGTAGGTTCAGGTTCACCATTTGGAGTAGGATGCATCAAGATGGAATCTATCAATCTTGATAGAAAAGAAGAAGTCCTATGCGATTTGCAAGACTGAGTTCAGAAAGTCTTTTACTAAAACAAGTATGAATACTAGAAAAGAGTTTCTACGAGATACATAAATGAACTCGAGTCAAGCCAATCTAGCATACGACTGACAATGGGGTCAGACAAATTTTTTATGATCTCCGTCAAGTCGAGACTCATGATAAAAGGATTGAATCATACGATAACTATACCTAGGGGTGTTGAAAATTATATCCTAAAATCGATCATGTGATGATTGAGTTCATCCTTGTATATGAATTATTGATTATTGAATAAAAGTTATTTTGATATTTTTCATCACAAAGTTACATCTTCTTTGAATTCTTGTGTTGTGATGAAATCCTTAGAACTATGTTAGTGTGAGATAAAGAAAAGATTTATCGTATAGTTCTTAAACATATTCATGATCAAATGATACATCATTACAGGATGATGATGTTTATCGAGTAGAGATCGTTATGTGCCATAGGGTTGGTTGTCCTCTTAATCAAGAAGTGTGGTGACACTGGTATGGCATACAGATGAGATGTAGGGGTACATCATCATGAACAAGTGACTCACCTGCTGAGCGTTCTGCTGTCAAAAGTTGCACGCGAAACATATGGGTATAAGTGTCCTTTAGACCTGAGATCACCATAGTAACTTACAAGTAACTCACTATGCTTTGGTGCCAGACTATTTGGATTTCTAATACAGTGATGGAAGGCTACTGGGTACAGTCAAATACTTGTGAAGTCTGTATGTGGATCAAGATGGGATTGACCCCTCTGGATTATTGGAGTTGATGTATCACTGTATTTCAATTTAGCAAAGCCTTGGTCAGGGTAATCCATGAGATAAATTTAGAAGGTTTAAATACAATACGGATGAAGCAATCTTGGTTGACAATTAATCTGAGACCATCCTAGAGCATCAGAGTCAAAAGGATGAATTATGCGGTAATCATATGTATGGATTCTGAAATATTTTTTTATAATAATTCGACCTATCTGGATATCGAAAACTATTGCTAGATGGTATCTCGATTAGTATAGGAATTGATTCCTATGCTATCAGCTTAATGTTTGAACCTATGGAGTCACGCACACAAGTCAGACAAAGTAGGAAGAAAATGACCTATGTTTATATATCCAATTTGAAAGTACTAGATTTGATTGAACATATAAACTAACTTGATTGAGAATTAAGTTATGGGTCAAATGGGATTGAAGAGTTGACTATGTCTAGCTAGTACTATACATGACATTTAGATTCGATTCCGGGGATGAACAATTTTTGATCTATGATCCATAGAGTATATGAAAGATTGAATTTAAGTGCTGATTAATTTTAGATTAAATTTAAATTAATTAATCTTAATTGAATCTAAAATCTAGGTTAGACTTGGTACAAAAGTCTTAAAGAGTTTGGGATTGACAGCCTTTCAAAATTATTTCGAACCAGCTTCGAATTGGATTCGAATCAGATCTATTTTCATAAGGTATGAGTATTCCCACTTGCACTGAGATTTTCCTCTCATGTAGGACGACCAACACCTGATTTGATGTTAGTTTGGGATGTCTCAAGTGGGTGTGGGAGTGGGTGCAAGTGGATGTCATAAGTGATGATAATTCTATCTCATGTAGGAATCCTTTTTTCATGAGTATTGGATTGATTCAAATCAGATTTGAGTTAGAAATCCTACTCTCATTGGGTCATGAGAATCATCTATAAATAGAGAGGGGCTTTACCTATGGATGCATAGAAAATAAATTAGATTGAGAGAAGAGAGAAAGAGAGAGAGGTGTGTGAAGAGAGAGGTCCTTCATCTTCTCTTACATCTCTCCCTTTGTTGTCGTCTCTTCTCCTTGGGCATGGATCCTTCTTAGGCATCCCATCTATTGGTGTAAGGTGTTATACTAGCACATCTCCTCCCTCATTTAGTTGGCTTTCGAAGGCAATTGGATTGGAGTTCATCTCACTTTCCTGCGGTATCTAGAGTGCATGCGAAGTAGAGGGTCAGTACATCCAAGCCTCCGCAAAGGTTTATATCAGATAATTTAAGATTTGATCTCTAGTTCTATAATAAATTAGATAAAAATTTGATTCTTAATCATGTAGATGAATAGAAAAATTTTTAGATGCAACCTGGGCTTTCCGAGGAGAAACAGTTTCTTTCTCTTCAGTTGGTATCAGAGTAGGTCTGAAATATATGCATGCATGATGAAATTTTTTGAAAATAATTATATCAGATGTATATTTTTATAAAATATTAAATTTAATTTAAATATATTTATATAAAATTTTTGATCTAATTTTGATTGGATTAGAGGTGCCTAATCAATGGTTGATTGAGATTGTTGTAAGTCTGTTATAACAGAATTCTGCTGTTACTATATTTTTGATGGAATAACAATGTGAATTAAAAAATATTTTAAATTTATTTTAATAAAATTTTAATATTATTATTTTTTTATGAATTAAAATTTATTTTAGATCTAAATTAGATATATTTCGATGGATATTTAGATCTGAATTCTATCGAAATTTAGTACTATGTGAAAATAGATTTTATTAGAAATTTATTTCTTATGCATTCATATTTGTATCTAATTAATTTTTTATATAATATCAAATCTAAAATTGATATTTTATAATCAGTATAAGATGTATTTTAGATCTGATATGATGTATATTACATTAAATCTAATTAGATTAAATGAAGAATATAATTGTTAAGATCAAGGATATATTCATGATATAAAATTATTTTGACAATAATTGCATGTTGATGTAATTATATATGAAATTAGATTTTACATCTTAGTAATCTAGTACTCGGATTGATGAAATCATCAGACCATCCGATTATAGGAGATTAAAGAGATTAATCTCTCTTTTGCCAATTCGATGGGTTCTCTTATAACATGTAAGGGTGTCATTGTGATCCGATTTTATGAAGAAGAAAAATGAATAAATTTTTATGTATTATTTTATTCATAAATATATTTGATTAAATTTAAAGTAATTTATGATTCATTATAATAGAAAAAAATTTAGATATAAAATTATTTTTGATCTGAATTACATATTATATATGATGTAATCGGTATTAATCTAAAGATTGTCATGATACATGAGATGTATGTATGAAGTTTAGATCATACCTATGTATATTTAATTATTAAATATATTATAAAAATTTATTTTTATATATTAAAACATATGGTATGCTTCATCTGAAATCCTTGTAGAATAGTTCTACAGACTAAAATACACGTTTCACATACTTAATTATGAATTAAGTTTTGAATGATCTAGATTTAAGAATTAAAGATCATTAAGACACCACATAAAATAATGAGCAAAGGATTAGCATGAATCAGATCCTTCTAATGGGTTAGACCTAAGGTTAGAAACACATATGAACCGAATAGAGAAATTGATTAAATCTAATCAAGTGTTGAATTAGATCAAGTCATTATTTCTTTAAATCAATCTCAATAGTTATAGTTTGATCAAGTCCATATGTTTGATCCTAATAAATGGATCATGATCATGACTCTGTGGTTGAGTCTGAATCTTCTGGTGAACCAAATTGAAACTAATTAATCAGTTGGTGTCTTAAGTAAGTTTGGCAGATTTGATCAAGTGATTTTTAATTGAAAGCTATTCACCTAGATGCGTCTACGGTGAGTTAAGGGCATATCCCTCCCACTGATCTCACTTATTCGATCAACATGGTAGATTATATTCTGATTAGGTCACTAGTCAATTCATGCAGACCCATGCCATTAAGGTGAATCAGTGTGACTGATTTAGGTATCTTTAGACCAGCTTGTGTCTAATCCTTTACATGACTTGATGAAGTCAGTGGGAGGATTTGCAGCTTGCAGGTCGACTTTTTTTCTTATTCTCAGATCAATGAAATCAAATCCTCTAAATTATTAAGTCCATAAAGTGATAAAGTTATGAGATAATTTGATCATTGCCTCCCATTAAGGTGTGTGATAATGAGTCCAATATTCCAAATAGACATTGGAGGTGCCACATGTCCGGTGTCTATTACATATTGGAATGTCATTCATCATATGACCATCATGATGTACCTTCAAATCAATGCTCAGGTTGGTCGAGCCATACTCAAGCTTGGTCATCCATTTGTTGGATGTACTTGGTATGCCATGATAATGGTTGGACCTAACTGAGATTTTCAATGGAGGTGCCACACATCTACTGAAGGGAAGCTTGGGGCAAAACTTATTACTAGAAGTTATTTGGAGAAACAATTAGTTTTGAACCTACCGATGGATGTACTAGGATTGATCGAGCCATACTCGAGCCTGAATGTAGTTTGTGTAGATTCTAGTACCCGCTAAAGAATTAGTGTAATTCCTCAAGTTAGAGGTAGAGGCTACCAATTTGTAAAAATAGTGGGAGGATCTTTAGACTAAAGTCCATATCTTCAGGATCAAAAAAAAATAATTCATACACTAATAGGCTAATATTTTTTCTTTCAGTTATGGCCAACAAACTATCCCTCCATATGCTGTTGGACAGTGACAGGCTCATCGGACCCAACTTCGATAGCTGGTATCGAAAACTAAAATCATCTTGGAGCATGAGAGAATTTTGTACATCCTTTCAGATCAGGCAGCTGAAGAACCTGCAGTCAATACTCCTCGTACCGTGAGAGACACTTACATGAAATGGCTCAATGATCGCACGACTGTGCGTTGCATGATGAGGGCAGCTATGAATAATGAACTTAGGTATAAGTTCGAGGATGCATAGCTAGAGGAGATCATTCAAATATTGAATGAGTCTTTCGGCACCCCTGAGGATGCGGAGAGACACAAAACCTCCCGCATAGTGTTCAATGCCTATATGTGAGAGGAGACTTCAGTCATCGATCATATATTATATATGATTAAACAGATTGAACGCCTTAGCAAACTTGACTTTTCATTATATGAACACTTAGGCAAGGATGCTATCCTCAATTCGTTACCGAAATCCTACCTATCCTTTCTCCGTCATTATAGAATAACGAAGCCTACGGTAAACTATCATGATTTGCTAGGGTTACTACAGACTTTTGAGAAGAATCACCAGCTCTAGAAGAAACCAGTGAATTTAGTGGGAGGTTCATCTGTAGGACGTCGATCCTCTAGGAGAGAAAAAAAAGAAAGATGCAAAAATCTCGTGCCGTCGATCTCAAGCAGAGCAAATCGTCAAAAGTTGACAAGAGCCAGACAGAGTACTTCTTCTGCAAAAAGCTAGATCATTGAAAAAGGAATTATTTTGCTTACATAGCCACCCTTGACCCAAATAGGCTTGAAAATAAGAGAAAGAAGCAAGCGATTGTTTTGTAAGGTACTTATATGACAATGAAGGAAAAATTGTCTTTTTCCTTGTAGGATCTTCCAGATCTAATGAGATCTGGGATAGAATATTTTTTTAAAAATTATCCTACTTTATTTCAGATCTAAGATCTATTAGATCTAAATCTTATTATCTAATATTTAATCTAAAATTAAATCTAAAACTTGAGGATTAGAGGAATACCTCTAGGGTAACTAGATTACCCTGTAGATGATCGCAGCAATGCCCGAGATTCAAAAATAGTCACGCAGTCGTCTGGCCTCTACCGGTATCCACTCAAATAGGATCTAGATTATTTTCTCCTTGTAAATCTTTGCTCTAAAAATTAGATCTGGATCTGATCTGAAAGATCTTCAAAAGATCTTCTGAAGTTGGAGCAGCAGCTTCTCGACAAATCCCGCTTCTCGACAAATCCCTACAGCCTTCTGTTCAGAGAGCCACCACACCTTGGACAAGCACCAGATGGATGTCCAACTTCTTGGACATGAAGAGGGGAGAAAGTGGAGTAGAGGGGATATAAAGAAGTGGAGAAGAATCTTATTTTTGCTGGGTATTGAGCAGAATCTTTAAACTCTAGGTGCAGATAGGGTTTAAATAGACCCTGCTGCGCCATGCAGTGCCACATCATTCGATCAACCAAAAAATTTTAATTAATTCTAAAAAAAATTTGATTGGTGGAGTGATGTCATTTGATCATATCAAATAAGAATCTCCTCAATTTCCACCACTATTGGTGCCAACACTGGATAAACACAGTGAGATTGGCACCCCACAGTCCAAGTCGATCAAGGGATCAGAGTCCTCATCTCATGGAATTCTATCCTTATCCACTTGGGGTGCACGCCCAATCTGATCTTGGCACCCACTTTGAGGTCTAATTTAGTAGGTAGATACTCCATAAAAACTCTCCAAAAATCTCTTGCCAAGTGGCCTTCAGTTTAAGATCCATAAGTCAACGTTTGACTGATGTCCTAAAATAGAAATGGCAGGTGACAGGAATTAGCAGGTATTGTCTTAAATTCATCTCATAAATTAAGATAAGACTTTTTTGAGCTGGACTAGCTCCAGTCAGACTGAGAGAAACCTTCTCAAGGTTCTCTGGGTGAGTCAAATCATATTTGGCTCAGTCGAGATGAAAAAGATTGCACGAAGAGAAAGTTAGGCTCAATTGTGTGCTAGAACGATTTCCTTGAACCTAATTGGATCTAATCCAAATCAATCGAATTGGGCTAGCTCAATTGATGACATCCAGACCCTAACTTTTGTTTGTGTGACCCAGTTAGGTTCATTTTCTCATGGTAATGAGACATGTCATGATCTCATCATCGACATCATCGAAACTCCTTTCGATGGACCAGAACTCTTCTGATTCAGACAATTAGAATGATCGATCATCAAGATCATTCTAATTGCTCCCAAAATCTACTCGTAACACTTAGCAGTATATGGTGACAACCCATCAGAAATAAAGATGAACCTCTCGGTGCAGCTACCTGTGTGATTGAGTTCTTCTACATGAGTCCCAACTGAATTAGGGTTAAGGTGAACTCGTCAAACCCAACATCAGTCATATGAATCAGTCGAGCGATCCAAGTTCGATGTGAAATCTTAATGGAAAACTCTTTTTCATTATTTCACTCTGCCATGGTCATGGGCTTAAGGACTCGATCTTTCGATCATCATAGGACTACTCCTCTCATCTACCGAGGTTGATAGATCCCATCTTGGTGCAATCTGGTTCCTACAATGAATATGCTACAGCCAACATACACCTCAGGGTCTTGAATGGCTAGAAGATCGAGTTATGGTGTAGTCAAACTATAACACACTCAATATGAACTGTCGATGTACCTCAAGTTAAAGAACTAGACACACAGCTGCAGCATCGAGCTAGTCATCGACAAGAAGGTAGACTTCTTTATGACTGCTCAAGGTGGTCACGCTCAGTACTCTCGTTCTTAATAAATATCATACTCTCGCTCCAGTGTCACCACACCATAGACTCAAGACTCATCTATCCTAAGAAAGTGATCATACATCAATCTTTCAGATTGATCATCATCCTCGTGATGATCCTATGATCAGGAGCTGTTTATGAGTTAGTTATGTAAATTCATACCTTAAATTTTTAACTCTTAAAAATATGAATTAACATTTCTACTAACTCAAAGGATGTATCACAAACATAATGCACATAATGTGATAGTAGAATAATCTTTTTATTCATTTATAGTCAAAATTATAAATTTGCCCTTACATTTGTACAGGTATGTATCAGCCAATCTGGCATCTAGGGCACACATCTAACAAACTCCCACTTGACCTAATGCCAATTGGCTACATATCTAAGTCCCATCTTCTCAATGTGGGCTTCGATCTTTTGCTGACCCAATGATTTTGTCAGTGGGTCTACCACATTGTATGTGGAGTCGACTCTTTTAACCTCGACATAACCTTTTTCGAGATAATCACAGATCAGATGGAATCGCCGCTCGATATGCTTGGACTTCTGGTGAAACCTTGGCTCCGTAGCTAGGGCTATGGTGCCATTATTGTCGTAGTAAAGAGGGATGGCATCCGATGACTTCACTCCAAGCTCTGCGGCAAACTTCTTGTACTAGAATGCCTCCTTCACAGCTTTCGATGCAGCAATATACTCTACCTCCATAGTGGAATCAGCAATTACCGTCTGCTTGGAACTCTTCCAGCTGACTGCACCATCATTGCAAATGAACAGACTCCCAGATGTCGACTTTTGATCATCTATATCAGATATAAAGTCTGAGTCTGTAAATCTCTGAACCTGGAGTTCTCCATTCTCAAAGATTAGAAACATATCCTTAGTCCTTCTCAAGTACTTAAGGATACATTTCACAGAAGTCCAGTGCTCTTCGTCTAGATTCGATTGATATCTTCTTGTGACACTCACAGCATGGGCTATATCAGGTCATGTACGTAGCATGGCATACATAAGGCTTTCTATTGCCGAAGCATAAGGGATCTTGCTCATGCGTTCAATCTCCTCAGGTGTGCTAGGGCACATCTTCTTGGAGAGATGAATGCTATGTCTAAAAGGTAGTAAACCTCTTTTGGAGTTTTCCATGATAAACCTTTTTAGCACCTCCTCTATGTACATCTTCTATGAAAGTCCCAGCATCCTATTTGGTCTATCTCTATAGACCTTAATACCCAGTATAAAGGATACTTCTCTTAGATCTTTCATAGAGAACTCTTTAAACAACCATATTTTGACTGAGGTCAACATGAAAATATCATTTCCAATTAGGAGGATGTCATCTATGTACAGTACAAGAAAGATAATTGCGCTCCCACTGACCTTCTTGAACACACATGGTTCCTCATCGTTCTTGATGAAACCAAATATTTTGATCACATCATTGAAATGAGTATTCTAACTCTGAGATGCTTGCTTAAGTCCATAAATGGACCTTTGCAGCTTGCAGACCTTGTGATCATCATCACTGGATGTGAAACCAAGCAGCTGTTCCATATAGATATCTTCCTCAAGATATCCATTTAAGAATGCCGTTTTCACATCCATCTGCCATATTTCATAATCAAAATAGGCTGCAACAGCAAGCAATATGCAAATGGATTTTAGCATGGCTACAGGCAAAAAAGTTTCTGATAGTCAATGCCTTCGCGTTGACTATAACCTTTCGCTACGAGCCTAGCCTTGAATATCTCCACATTCCTATCTGCACCTATCTTTCTCTTGAAGATCTATTTACACCTAATAGGTACAATACCTTCAGGTGGATCTACCAAGGTCCAGACTTGATTTGAGTGCATCGAGTCAATTTCTGATCTCATTGCCTCTAACCATTTTTCAGAGTCGATATCTGATATCGCCTCATCATAGGTCTTAGGGTCATCATCATGAGCCCCATTTTTTGTGAGGAATATTTCCTCTACTTTTTCTTGTATAATACCTAAGTACCTTTCAAGAGGACGAAAAATTTTAGTCGATCTATGAGGTAGAAGAGGTTGTGTTAGGACTGGTTCTAATTGATTGAGTTCCTCAGGTTCTTTAGCTCGTTGCTCTTGGGAGACATTCTCCTTGAGCTTAATTATTTTTTCGATGCCACTATCTTGAATAAACTATTTTTCAAAAAAAATAGCATGTCAATTCACAATCATATAGTGATCTTTCGAAATATAGAAATAGTATCCTAATGACTCTTTAGGATATCCTATGAATCGAGCTCTAAAAGACCTGAACTCTAACTTATCCGCCTGCTGTCTCTTGACATGAGCCGGACAACCCCAAATTCTGAGATGACTCAAACTTGGCTTCTTACCACGCCATATCTCATACGGTGTGGTAGGAACGGATTTAGAGAGAACCCTATTCAATACATATATTGCTGTCATGAGACAATATCCCCAAAGAAACTCAGGGAGGTCTGTGAAGCTCATCATGGAACGGACCATATCTAATAGGGTCCGATTTCTCCATTCTGAAATCCCATTGAGTTGTGGTGTTCTAGATGGAGTCTATTGAGAGACTATGCCATTGTCTTTAAGATAGTCTAGAAACTTCCGACTAAGGTATTCACCTCCTCGATCTGATCGAAGAATCTTAATGGACTTTCCTATTTTTTTTCTACCTCATGCCTGAATTCTTTGAACTTTTTAAAGTCTTCAGACTTGTGTTTCATTAGAAATACATACCCGTACCTAGATATTCATCGGTAAAGGTAATGAAGTAGACATAGTTGTCTCTAGCCGGCACATCAAATGGACCGCACACATCTGTATGTACTAGGGCAAGTAGGTCTGTGGCCCTTTCCCCATGTCCCACTAAAGAGAGCTTGGTCATTTTGCCTTGAAGGCATGATTCACAAACTAGATATGACTCGGAAGTCAACAGACTCAATAGCCCGAATTTCTCCAATTTGTTAACTCTGTCTTCCGCTATATGACCTAGCCTTAGGTGCCACAGATACCTATCATTTAGACTATCTCTAGGCCTTTTAATTCCTATGGCATTCACATTTTGCTCGATATGAAATATAGATACATTAATATGTAGCTGATAGAGACCATTAATAAGAAAACCATTTGCAACTTTATTATTTTCATAAAATATGTTACAATGGTCCTTATGAAAGCTAATCACATAGCCTTCTTTTGCTAAACAAGAAACAGAAATCAAATTCCTGCTTGTTGCAAGCACATAATAACAGTCTTGAAGAACTAAATCTAATCCTAACGATAATCACAGAGGGTAGATTTTCACGGCCATAGCAACAACTCTTGCTCCGTTCTTGATGCGTAGGATCATATCCCCATCCCTCAGCCTCCTGCTCTCCTTAAGACCCTACATAGAAGTGCATAAATGAGCACTAGAACCAGAGTCAAGTATCCAACTGGATGCAGAGGAAACCGTAAGATTAGATTCTATAATGAGCATACCTCCAGAAGGACTATCCTTCTTGTTCTTCAGGGTGGCTAGGTACTGAGGATAGTTTTATTTCCAATGGCCGTTTGAATTGCAGTAAAAATATTTTTCCTTTTCAGCAGCCTTCTTCTTCGATTTCGTCTTCTTCCTTTTTCCATCCGCCTTCTGCTTCTTCGTAGACTTTTTCTTCTTTCCAAAAGACTTTTTTTTGGAAGAAGTCCGCTCCACAATAAGGACTGAGCCTTTTGAACTCTTCAAAGAAAGCTCAGCCGTAACCAACATGTTCATTAACTCAACCAAGGTACATTGCATCTTATGTATATGAAAGTTCATGATAAACTGACCATATGCATCGGACAAAGATTGAAGGATCACATCAATATGAAAATCCTTGTCTAAGATGATATCGAGCTTCTCAAGCTGCTCAAGATCCTTGATCATTGTCAAACAATGATCTTGGACTGACTGCCCATCACACATTTTAGCCTTAAAAAATCTTTGGCAGACTTGATACTTGGCTGTGTGACTTTGTTCACCAAACAACTCTTGTAGGTGAGCCAATATTTGGCAGGTAGTCATAATGTTCTCATGCTGGCACTGCAAGTCATCAGATATGGCACCCAACATGTAGTACCTGGCTTTGTTATCGTCATCCATCCACTTTTTCAAAGATGCTCTCTGTTCAACAATCGAATGTACTGGCATGGCAGGTGGGTCCTGGTCCAAGACATAAGTCAGTTTCTCAAAATCCAGAATAATTCTGTAGTTCCTCAATCAGTCCTTGAAATTAGGTCCAGTCAATCTGTGGGTGTCTAGTATTTTGGTCAGAGGATTGGACGCAGACATGTTTCCTATAGAGAGTCAAAAGTTTCTAGTTAGATTTTATAATCAGACTTAACCAATTTGTTTAGGGGTTTCATTTTTAAACAAATTAGGCTCCCACTATTTTCTCAGATCCCTACACTCCCTAGGTAGAGATGTGAAAATCTTCGTGATTAGTGATTTCTAGTGGGTGGTGCGATCTCATCGACTGGCTCATCACCTCACCTAACAGTTATTGGTGATGGGTCAACCAATGAGTGGACAACTCTTATTCAATGATTCTCTAATCATGGTGCACCCAAAATTTGATCTCTAATTCATGAAGCTCATCGTGTCCGAAATATTGCTCCAATCCTTAGTTAAGTCAGACCCACCATTTGCACGAACTAGATTCCTGATTGAGTCCCTCACCATATCTAGAATATTGAGCACAACCCATCCTATAATCCGTAGCATCCAATGCCTAATGGACATGGTTGCATCTTTTCGATGCAACTGAACCACTGTAACCAGCCAAGAACAATCAACTCTGGGAAGGACCCGCACATCCACAATGGTGGAAGATCTTAGACTTAATATTTTCTTAGGGAGATTTGATTTAGGTCTCATTAAACTTGACTTAACATAGTCATAACAATTATGACTAACCTAGTGGCATGGGTTAGCTTGAATTGTTAGCCACCTCAAATCAGAACTGGATCGACACATATGGCCAAGTAAGTGAGATCGGTGGAAGAGATATGCCATTAACTTAACAAGAATGCATTCGAGTCGAGTAGCTCCCAATTAAAAATCAGTCGGCCGCATTTGCCCAACTTACCTTAGACACTAAATTATCGAACCAGAACCAATTGGGTTAGCCTACAATCCATGCTCTAACTATTGAGCCAAATTAGGTCTTAACTTGATCAAGTCACATATGAATGTGATTCGACCTTAACCTAGACTTAATCCTATTAGGCTGGTCAATTATTAGCTTTCATGATCTCATCTAACTAACTTTTGATTCGATTTGATCAATCGCTAGACCTAATTGAGTTACCCAAGCCCGAACCCAATTTTATGAAAATGATTTAGATCTGAAATTTTCAATTTTAGACCTAATTTAATTTTATAAGCTTAATTCATTTATTAAGTCTTGGGTTCATAAATAAAATATGTAAATAAATCTTAGGATTTCAGGATCTAGGATTTTGCAGAAAAGTAAATTTTAATTTTTGATTAAGGATGATCGCGCAGCACCCCTACACGCCATAAGAACACCCCATTAAATGGGAGGAGAGGATCTTAAATCCTATTTTGTTCTTATGATCGGACGGCCATAAGGAACACCTTAATCAGAAATATTGATTTAACTATAAAACTAGTTAGATCTAAGTTACATATCATATATATAATTTCAGATCTAACTTATACATGCTTTGCATACATCTCATGTATTAAAATCTAATCTAATTAGCATGCTTTCAGATCTGATACATCACATGCAACATCTAAAAAATAAAATTTAAATTAAACTATTCAATATAAAATCTATTCTAGATAGTTACTAGAACAATTCTACAACTAGTCTAGGCATGCAGCAGATCAATCTTATGAATTAATTAAATTTTATTTTTTATTTTTTGATCTAAATATAATATTTATAACATCAAAAAATTAGAGAATAAATTAAATCTAATTTATATTTTAATCATATTAAAATATAAAACTTCAAGACTATTCATAGTTTAAACTATTCCTAGTCTAGTCATGCATCTCATACATGTTAGATCTACTTAGATTTAATTTTAAATTTTTTGATTTCAGATCCAATTATATCTGATGTGATATCTAAAATTTATTAATATCAGATAAATAAAAATAAAAATTAGATCTAAATTAGATCTGAAATAGAGCCATCAACCTGGCTCTGATACCAGTTGAAGGGAAAACTGCCTTTTTCCTTGTAGGATCTTCCAGATCTAATGAGATCTGGGGTGGAATATTTTTTTAAAAATTATCTTACTTTATTTAAGATCTAAGGTCTATTAAATTTAATTTTTATTATCTAATATTTAATCTAAAATTAAATATAAAACTTAAGGATTAGAGAAATACCTCTAGGATAACTAGATTATCCTGTAGATGATCGCAGCAATACCCGAGGTTCAAAAATAGCCACGCAGTCGCCTGGACTCTACCAATATCCACTTGAATAAGATCTAGATCATCTTCTCCTTGCAAATATCTACTCCAAAAATTAGATCTGGATCTGATCTGAAAGATCTTCAAAAGATCTTCTGAAGCTAGAGCAGCAGCTTCTCGATAAATCCCTGTAGTCTTCTGTTCAGAGAGCCACCACACCTTGGACAAGCACCAAATGGATGTCCAACTTCTTGAATGTGAAGAGGGGAGAGAGAGAAGCAGAGGGGATATAGAGAAGTGGAGGAGAATCTTATTTTTTCTGGGTATTGAGCAAAATCTTTAAACCCTAGGCACAGATAGGGTTTAAATAGACCCTGCTGCGCCATGCAGTGCCACATCATTCGATCAACCAAAAAATTTTAATTAATTCTAAAAAAATTTTGATTGGTGGAGTGATGTTATTTGATCATATCAGATAAGAATCTCCTCAATTTTCACCACTGTTGGTGCCAACACTGGATAAACACAGTGAGATTGGCGCCCCACAGTCCAAGTTGATCAAGGGATCAGAGTCCTCATCTCATGGGATTCTATCCTTATCCACTTGGGGCGCACACCCAATATGATCTTGGCACCCACTTTGAGGCCTAATTTAGTAGGTGGATATTCCATAAAAACTCTCCAATAATCTCTTGCCAAGTGGCCTTCAGTTTAAGATCCATAAGTCAACGTTTGATCGATGTCCTAAAATAGAAATGGCAGGTGACAGGAATTAGCAGTTGTTGTCTTAAATTCATCTCATAAATTAAGATAAGACTTTTTTGAGCTAGACTAGCTCCAGTCAATTGAGAAAAACTTTCTCAAGATTCTCTGGGTAAGTCAAATCACATTTGGCTTAGTCGAGATGAAAAAGATTGCACGAGGAGAAAGTTAGGCTCAATCATGTGCTAGCATGATTTCCTTGAACCTAATTGGATCTAATTCAAATCAATCAAACTGGGCTAGCTCAATTGATGACATCCAGACCCTAACTCTTATTTGTGTGATCCAGTTAGGTTTATTTTCATATGGCAATGGGACATGTTGTGATCTCATCATCGACATCATCAAAACTCCTTTTGATGGACCAGAACTCTTCTGATTCAGATAATTATAATGATCGATCATCAATATCATTCTAATTGCTTACAAAATCTACCAGTGACACCTAGCAGTATATGGTGGTAACCTATCAAAAATGAAGACGAACCTCTCGGTGCCGCTACCTGTGTGATTGAGTTCTTCTATCATGAGTCTCGACTGAATTAGGGTTAAGGTGAACTCGTCAAACCCAACATCAGTCATATGAGTCAATCGATCAATCCAAGTCTGATGTAAAACCTTAATGGAAATTTTTTTTTCATTATTTTACTCTGCCATGGCCATGGGCTCAAGGATTCGATCTTTCGATCATCATAGGACTACTCCTCTCATCTACCGAGGTTGATAGATCTCATCTTGGTACAATCTGGTTCCTACAATGAATATGCTACAGCCAACATACACCTCAGAGTTTTGAATGGCTAGAAGACCAAGTTATGGTGTATTCAAACTATAACACACTCAAGGTGAACAGTCGATGTACCTCACGTTAAAGAACTAGACACACAGCTGCAGCATCGAGCTAATCATCGATGAGAAGGTAGACTTCTTTATGACTGCTTGAGGTGGTCATGCTCAGTACTCTCATTCTTAATGAATATCTGTACTCTCACTTTGGTGTCTCCACACCGTAGACTCAAGACTCATCTATCCTAAAGAAGCAATCGTACACCAACCTTTCGGATCGATCACCATCCTCATGATGATCCTATGGTCAGGAGCTGTTTATGAGTTAGTTATGTAAATTCATGTCTTAAATTTTTAACTCTTGAAAATATGAATTAACATTCCTACTAACTCAAAGGATGTATCACAGACATAATATACACAATGTGATAGTAGAATAACCCTTTTATTCATTTATAGTCAAAATTATAAATTTGCCCTTACATTTGTACAGGTATGTGTCAGCCAATCTGGCATCTAGGGCACACATCTAATAGACAACACCTTGTAATTTTTTTATTTATAATACTACTATCTGGGTATTGGATATCAAAAGTCCTATTAATATATGCAATTCATTGCAGAGACTGAAGGTAAGTAGAAAGTTTCGAGAGGGTGAGCGGTTTCTTAAGGTTGAAGATAGAAGTCTTGTTCCAGTTCTGATATTGAAAACTTTGCAGCTTATCTTTGAGTCCAGTAGTGTCATGTTAAATGATTGTCATTATTGTCCCTCTTTTTTGATGAATATCATCTCTGTAAGTCTTTTGGTCAAACTTGCTTACAAGTTTATAATAAAGGATGATTTTTGTGATATCATTATGAATGATACTACAATTATGCATGGACAATTAAAATATGGTATATACATAATATCACAGCCTATTAATATAATGTACACACCCAGTAAATACTCTAAATTAGATAATATCAGTGAATCCTACCTTTGGCATCATAGGCTTGGTCATGTAAACAAGAATAGGATTGGCAGATTGATCAAATAACATATCCTTGAAATAGATGATTGTGAATTATTACCTACCTATGAGTCCTATCTACTTGATAAGATGACAAAATCACCTTTTAAGAGAAAAGATGAATGAGCCAGCGATGTCCTAGATCTAATACATATTGATATATAAGGGCCTATGAACATAAGTGCCAGAAGAGGATACTACTACTTCATTATGTTTACAAATGACCTATCGAGGTATGAGTATATCTATCTTATGAAGCATAAGTCAGAATTATTTGAAATATTCAAATGATTTTGTGTTGAAGTAGAGAAACAAACTGAAAAGAGTATTAAGATCCTTTGGTTAGAACAAGGACATGAATACCTCACTAATGAGTTCCTAACATATCTGGAAGAGAATGGGATTCTCTCATAGTGGACTCCTCCTAGAACACCACAAAATAATGGAGTATCGGAGAGGAGAAATCAAATCTTGTTAGACATGATCTGATCCATGATGGGCTTTGCAAGTTTGCCAATCTCTTTTTAAGGATATACTCTAGAAACTGCTTGCTATATTCTGAATAAGGTGCCTAGCAAGTCTGTCGATAAAACTCTATATGAGATATGGATTGAGCGTAAGCTGGTGCTCTCACACCTTAGGGTCTGGGGGTGTCCAGATTATATCAAGTGTTTAAAGACAGATAAGCTTAGATCAAAGTTCAACAGATGCCTGTTCGTAGGATATCCAAAGAAAACTAAAGGGTACTACTTCTACCTTGCTGTAGAACAAAAGGTGTTTATCAGCAGTCAGACAGTTTTTTTGGAAAAGAAGTTCTTTGTGAAAGAGCTAATACCTGTAAAATTGAACTTGATGAAATTCACGAGGTGGAAGGATCGACACACACAGAATTAGATTTGATTGGTAAATCAAATTCGAAGCTAGTAGAGGCACCATTAAAAAAATCCGATAGAGTACCGCATCAGTCAAACAGATACTATGATTTTTTGATCCGAGATAGTGACCCCATCAAACTTGATGAGAATGATAAGGATCTGATCACCTATATAGAGGCTATGCAAAGGTCTGACTCCCAAAAATAGCTTGAAGCTATGAAGTTTGAGATGGAGTCTATGGAGATCAATGGTGTATGGATACTAGTTGATCCGCCTGAAGGGATAAAACTTATAGGGTGTAAATAGATTTTTAAGAGAAAAAGAAGAGCAAACGGAAAGGTAAAGATCTACAAAGTCCGTCTAGTTGCCAATGGTTACCATCAGCATTATGGTATTAACTATGATGAGACATTCTCTCTTGTGGTAATGCTCAAGTCTATCTAGATTATGCTTGCTATCGCTGTAAACTTAGATTATAAGATCTGGCAAATAGAAGTCAAAATTATTTTCTTTAATGGAGAGTTGAAAGAAGAGGTATATATGATACAACCTGAAGGATTCACATCCATAGATGAGTCAAAAATGTGCAAGCTGAAAAGATCTATTTATGGACTTAAGTAGGCATCTAAGAGTTGGAACATATATTTTGATAAATTAATCAAAATGTATGGCTTCATTAGGAACAGAGAAGAGCCTTGCGTCTACAAGTGGACTTTCGATTCTGTAGTCATCTTCTTTGTGCTGTATATGGATGACATACTATTACTAAAATATGACATCCCAATTTTGTAGAGTGTGAAGCTGTGGTTATTATCACAGTTCTCCATGAAGGACTTGGGAGAAGATCCTACATCCTAGGGATGAAGATCTATAGAGATAGATCTAAAAAGTTGCTTGAATGTCTCAAACCACGTACATTGACACCATGTTGAAGTGGTTCAACATGGATAATTTCAAGAAAGACTATCTTCTAATAGGTCATGAAATTATTTTTTTCAAGAAGGATTGTCCGATAACTCCTGAGGAGAGAGAATGCATGAGTAGAATACCATATGCTTCGCTAGTGAGATTTATCATATACGCTATGACATGTATGAGGCCAGCTGTGGCCTATTCACTAGAGGTAGTGAGTAGGTACCAGTCTGATCCGAGTGAGAAGCATTAAAAAATTGTAAAAGTAATTCTTAAGTATTTGAGAAATTCTAAAGACCAATGGCTTATCTATGGAGGCACTGATCTGAAACTTATGAGATATACTGATTTCAATTTTCAGTCAGATTGTGATGATAGTAGAAGTGTGTCGAGCTACGTATTTACTCTGAATGGAGGAGCTATTTGCTGGAAGAGTTTCAAGCAACATACAGTGGTCAATTCTGTATGCGAAGCAAATACAATGCTGCATCTGATGCTGTAATGGTCTGCGCTGCTATCATCTAGTGCAAGAGATCGTGAATCGTGGTGATGTTGAACTTTAGAAAATTGACAGAAAGGAGAACCTAGCCGACCCTTTCACTAAAGCTCTCAAGATCAAAGTGTTCGATGATTTCAAATGGAAGATGGGTATAAGATACTGCTCCGATTGGCTTTAGTCCAAATGAGAGTTGTTGAGAATTGTGTCAAAAAATTAATCGTGTGACGATTGAGTTTATCATTGTACATGAATTATTGATTACTGAATAAAAGTTATTCTAGTATTTTTCATCATAAAGTTACATCTTCCTTGAACTCTTGTGTTGTGATGAAGTCTTTAGAACTATGCTAGTGTGCGATAAACAGAAGATTTATTGTATACTTCTTAAACACGTTCGCGATCAAATGATATATTATTACAGGATGATGATGTTTATCGAGTAGAGATTATTGTATGTCATATGAATTGGTTATCCTGTTAATCAAAGAGTGTGGTGACACTAGTATGGCATACAGGTGAGATATAGGGGTACATCATCACTGAACAAGTGACTCACCTGTTGAGCATTCTGCTGTCAAGAGCTACTCGTAAAACACATAGGTATAAGTATCTTTCAGACCTGAGATCACCATAGTAAGTTGCAATCAACTCACTGTGCTTTGATGTCGGACTATCTAGATTTCTAATACAGTGACGGAAGGCTACTGGGTACAGTCAAGTACTTACGAAGTCTGTGTATGGATCAAGATGAGATTGATCTCTCCAGATTATTGGAGTTGATGTATCACTGTATTTTAATTTAGTTAAAGCCTTGGCCAGGGTAATCTATGAGATAGATTTGAATGGTTGAAATATAATACGGATGAAGCAATCTCGGTTGATAGTTAACTTGAGACCATCCTAGAGCATTCAAGATCAAAAAGATGAATTATGTGGTAACCATGTGTATAGATTTTGAAATATTCTTTTATGATAATTTGATCTATCTGGACATCAAAAACTATTGCTAGATGGTATCTCGATTAGTACAGAAATTGGTTCCTATGCTACCGGATTAGTGTTTGAACCTATGGAGTCACGCACAAAAGTCAGACAAAGTAGGAAGGAATTGATCTATGTTTATATGTCCAATTTGAAAGTACTAGACTCGATTGAACATATAAGCTAATTTTATTAAAAATTAAGTTATGGATCAAATGAGATTGAAGAGTTGACTATGTCTAGCTAGTACTACACATGAGGTTCAGGTTCGATCTCAGAGATAAATAGTTTTTGATCTATGATTCATTGAGCATATGAAAGATTATATTTAAGTGCTGATTAATTTTAGATTAGATCTGAATTAATTAATCTTAATTGAGTCTAAAATTCAAGTTACACTTGGTCCAAAAGTTCTAAAGAGTTTGAGATTGACAGCCTTTCGAAATTATTTCGAACCAGCTTCGAATTAGATTCGAATCAGATCTATTTTGATGAGATATGAGTATTCCCACTTGCATTGAGATTTCTCTCTCATGTAGGATGACCAGCACTTGATTTGATGTTGGTTTGGGGCATCCCAAGTGGGTGTAAGAGTGGATGTAAAGTGGATATCATAAGTGATGGCAAGTCTATCTCATGTAGGAATCCTTCTTTCATGAGTATTGGACTGATTCAAATTAGATTTGAGTTAGGAGCCTTACTCTCATTAGGTCATGAGAATTATCTATAAATAAAGAGGGTCTCTACCTATGGATGCATAGAAAACAAATCAGATTGAGAGAAGAGAGAAAGAGAGAGAGAGAGACGTGTGAAGAGAGAGGTCCTTCATCTTCTCCTACATCTCTCCTTTTGTTGCCGCCTCCTCTCCTTGGGCATGGATCCTTCTAGGGTGTCTCATCTGCTCGTGTGAGGTATTACACCAGCACATCTCCTCTCTTATTTGGTTGACTTTCGAAGGCAATTAGATTAGAGTTCATCTCGCTTTCTCACAGCATCTGGCGTGCATGCAAAGTAGAGGGTCTGCACATGTAGACCTCCGTGAAGATTTATATCAGATAATTTGAGATTTGATCTCTAGTTTCACTATAAATCTAGTAAGGATTTGATCCTTAATCATGTGATGAATAAAACAATTTTTAGATACAACCTGAACTTTTCAAGGAGGGACAGTTTCTTTCCCTTCAAGGGGTTCATACTATCATGTTACTAGATTGCCTCTACATATAGCTAGATATCACTGGTAGATTGTGGGACTCATTGAATATCATCTTGATGATCGATGATCCTCGAAGGATAGAACTAAAAATATTTCAATCCATCGAAATGAGTTTCAATGATATTGTAATGGATATCACAATATATCTCACTACCAGATAGAATGGAATCTATGGGATCACACATTAAAGAATTTAATCTTGAATTTATCAATTGGGCTTATGAAGTTCTAATTGGATTAAGATTTATTAAAATTCTATTAGATTTAAGAGAATCATGCTAGCACATGGTTAAACCTAATTCTCCTCGGAACTTCGATTGGATCAAGTCCATAGCTTTGAACCTAACTTAAATCCATTTGTATTTTAGTTGGATGCCTAAATTATGAGCCTAAGAGGAAATTAAATTAATAAGTTGGCTAAATTATCTCCTTATTATCTTCTCATTATCTTCTCATAGTGTGTGTGGAATTATTGGAAAGAAGGGTGGCGCCTTCCTCCCTTTTTAGCAGGCCAAGGGGTGCCAACCCCTTGGATAATATTTGAGGGGCCCACCCCCTCTTGTAGCTTGGCATGGAAGGAAAAAGAGAGAGGGGGTGTAAAGAGAGAGTGGCTACACCCCCTCTCATGTGTAAGGAAACCCTAAGGGGGCGCCAACCTACCTGCCCCATATGCTTACCAAAAGAAACTGATATCCTACCAATTAAGTTTGGTTTTAATAAAAAAAAATCAGATTAAAAAGGAAAAAATCCTTATGAGATAAAGATGTGCCTTTTTAAGTTAATTGGTTCCTAATTTGGATCAAAGAAGAATCTATTTAAAGGGACAGTCTCTTAGGGTTTGAAAGATAAAATTTTGTGAAATGAAAACTCCTCTCTCCCTTCTCCACACCACACCCTCTCTCCCTCTTCTCTTTCCATGCTCAAGGGTTGGGTGTCCATCCTTCTACACATCAAGATTGAGGAGGCTTTTTTCTACAATGAGGAATGAACAAAAAAAAACTATAGTTCAAGAGTTGAGTTTGCAGTCAAGATCAAAGAGTTGATCAAGGTTCTAAAAGGCTAAGATCCTACTTGGAGAAGAAGGATCTAATACGAGAAGAAGGATTCAAGGTTATCTCAGTGGATATCTATAGAGATCAGACACGTGTGCGGCTCAAAGACTTTCAAATCTGAGATCATTGGTAGCGATAAATTTCTACCCATGCAAAGGTATTGAGATTTGATTTCATGTTTATTTTATTTTTTTAGATTATATGCATGTCTTTACTTCTGAGCTTGGGTAGAATTAGATGAGAGCTAATACATGTGGGGTTAAAAGATTTAATCTGATTATTTTTTCAATACGATTGTAAAGATTTTTAAAATCTATATATGCATCCTATCTAATTTTTTAATAGTGCTATCAGAGTCACTAATTTTTAAAGATATATATAATCTGATTTTTATCTTAAATTTGAAAGTTTTGGTGACCTAAAATTGATCTTGTGCTGGTATAAGGTTATCCTAGTATAAGATTTACCCTCTATATTGTAAAGATTGTCTTAGCTCAAGATTGATCGATTTTGAAAATTATTTTTAAAATAATTAAATCAATCTTTTAGATCTAAAAATTTATATATGTGATATATCTTATTTTATGTTTAGATATGAAATTAAAATGATTAAAAGTCCACATCAAACTGGTATAAGTTTATCCTGGGATAAGGTTTACCCCCAATATTGAAAAGGTTGTCCTAGTTTGATGTGAATCGATTTTTTAAAAAATATTTTTAAAATATTTTAATTATTATTTTAGATCTGATTATACATATATTTGATATATGTATTTTTAGTTTTAGATCTAAAATTTGATGTATATGTGATACATATTTTAGTTTAGATCTGAAACTACATATATGTGATATATAACATTAAGTTTAGATCTGAAATATTTTCAAGATCATAAACTACTAATGCATATAATAAAACATAATCTAAAAATTATTTTTAGATCTGAAATTATGTTATTGCACATGGGTATGATTTGAACAAATTAGGTCGAGTGATCAAACTACAATTAAGATCAAATTGATTAAATTAGGATAGAACCCATTATCGATTTTGAGCAGTTGATTGAACCTAATCAATGGTTGATTAGAATTAGGTCAAAGGGGCTCAAAATTGAGTTTAGTTGTAGTTGGTTGCATCGATTCACATTTTGATGTGAGTTGATTAACTCAAGATCAAATTTGGCTCAGTGATTCAGATCTGTTTCAATAGGTTAACCTGATCGATTCTAATTGATCAATTTGGTATCTAAGGCAAGTATTTAGATGGTGATTATTTAATTGGTTCATTGTCTGATCTAATCAATTTTGATTAGTGTCTAAAGAAAGCAACGAAGGGACCCCCACTCATCTTAACTTATCTGGCCACCTTGAGAGATTTAGTTTCATGCTAGGTTACTTGTTGACTCGAGTTCACCCATGCTGACTAGGCTGGTTAGACATGTTGATGTGCTGATTTGAATTTGATCAATCAAATGTCAGATCTGCTATTTTAGAAGAGATCTAAACCTAAATCTCTTCACTAAATATTAAGTCTAGAGGTCTTCCATCATTGTAGAGATGTGGGTGCCTTCCTGACGTTGATCATTCTCGATTAGAATTTGATCAGTCAGATATCAGATCTGCTATTTTAGAAGAGATCTAAATCTAAATCTCTTCACTAAATATTAAGTCTAAAGGTCTTCCATCATTGTAGAGATGTGGGTGCCTTTCTAATGTTGATCATTCTTGATTGGTTACAGTGGTTCGATTGCATTGAGAAGGTACAACCACTCTAGTGACATTTGATATCCCGAGGTAGAGATGGAGTTAGGCCCAATAACTGTTAGGTAAAGATCTCAATAATGGCTTTGCACCTGCTGATGAATGATGGGTCTGACTTAACTAAAAAATATGCCAACAACTGTTAGGTGAGGCCACAGGACTTAGAGACCAAGTGATGTACACCATCATGAAGAAAGAGATGATCACATGCCATATACAGATTCAAGAGCCAAATTGATGAGTTTGCTCACGTGCGTAGAAGCATGATGTGGTGCGAATCAGATTTGATAGAAATTTGAAAGAAATTATTGCTTGGAAAAGGACCGAGTTTAGAAGCTTGTTTTGTTCTTCCTAAATTCACCATGATCTCCAGCCACCATCATTTCCATAGTAGCAAGATGTAACTAAAGTTATTTTATTCTTCCTAATTTATCATGATCTCCAGCCACCATTATTTTCATAGTAGCAACATGCAACCAAAGTTATTTTATTCTTCTTAATTCACTATGATCTCCAGCCACCATCATTTTCATAGTAGCAAGATACGGCCACTATCATTTTTTTTGTAGCAAGATATAGCCACCATCATTTCTATGATAGTCAAATTCTATTATTTTTTTTTATTTACTGAATTTATCTTATGTTCCGTCTCTTATCTATATAAAGGGAGGTGATCTATGTATTCAATTCAGATTTCAATGAATGAAAATGAGTGTTGCTAAATTCTTTTATCTAACCCCTGTGTGTTAGTGATGAGTTATAAACCTTGAAACTTATCACTCATTTTTTTCTTTTCTTGAGTGTGGCGTTCTACCCTTTTGTGATCTGATTGTGGTGATTTTCTTATCAATCAGATTTCAAAGATTTTTTTTTCTTTTTCTTATGCTCCAATCTTTGTTCTTACCTACATAAGATAGTTATTCAAGCCTGGGCACATCAGTTTGGTATCAGAGCTTGAGGGAGTGTTTGACATCCAATCATGTCTGGAGGAGATGAGGCCCCTGTTATTCCTAAAGGTATGAGTCTAGAACAAGCTCAGATTATGGGGCTCCAGCGACGTCAAGAAGAGATGATGGAGCAACTCAATCATCTAACACAAGCATTTGAGCGATTGGCAACACTTCCCCCACCACCACAGCGGCATGGCCATCCAGTACCACGACGAGTTGATCACGATGATGAAGAGGAGTATGACAAACCCGGAGATGATGATGGTGTGGAGGAACACCCATGGCAAAGGCGGCAACAAAGGAGTTCGGGAGACAATATTAAGATGAGGATCCCATCCTTTAAAGGAACCAGCTTACCTGAAGAATATATGGAATGGGTGCAATGTGTGGAGGTCTTTGAATGTCAAGACTATTCTAAGGTAAAAAAATATAAACTTGCTGCCCTTGAATTCACTGATTATGCTAATCTTTGGTGGGAGAATGTGAAAGCTCAGCATAGGAGGGATGGAGAAGAGGAGATCCGAAACTAGAGGCTTATGAAGTGGATCATGGAGAAGCAATTTGTCCCTCAATATTATAAGCAGGAACTGTACATCAAGTTACAAAGCTTGAGACAAGAGGGGATGTGTGTTGAGGATTATGTCAAAGAATTTAAGATGCTGATGATGAGATGCGATTTGTGAGAACCTCAAGAATAGACCATTGCAAGGTTCTAAAGAGGCTTGAATAAGGAGATTGCTAATATGGTGGAGTTGCAATCTTATGTGTTCCTTGACGATGTGATCAAATTTGCTATTAAGGTAGAGAGACAGCGCAAGCATGGTGCAAGTAAGCCGAGAAAGACTACCAACTCGTCTTTCTTATCACCATGGTCCGTCCCTAAGGCGGTTTCAAAATAAGTAGAAAAAGATGATTCTAACAAGCAAGTCACAGATGCGGCTAAAGAAAAAGAGAAGGTGGAAAATTCACAACCTCCCAGGCGAAGCCGAGATATCAAGTGTTTCAAGTATTTTGGTTACGGTCATATAGCCTCTGAATGTCCAAACAAGAGGGTGATGTTCATTCGAGAGTCACAAGAAGAAATTGAAAGTAAAGATGAGGCTATTTTGGAAGAGGTAGAAGAAGATTATGTGGAGTTTGCAGATGAAGGAGAGCTGTTGGTTATTCGCCGCAACCTAAACCTACAAGCCAAAGTGGATGATGAGAAGTGCGAAAATATCTTCCATACCAAGTGCACCATCCATAATAAGGTATGTGGTGTTATCATTGATGGGGGTAGTTGGACCAATGTGGCTTCCACTATTTTGGTGAAAAAACTTAATCTGGTGACTATTAAGCATCCCCGTCTCTATAGATTGTAATGGCTTACTGATGATGGTGATGTGAAGGTTACAAAGTAGGTTGTAGTACCTTTCTCTATTGGCAAGTCCTACAAAGATGAGGTTATTGTGATGTGGTTCCTATGAAAGCCAGCCATCTTCTTTTGGGAAGGCCTTGGCAGTACGATCGAAGGGCTATTCATGACAGCTTCAAAAATACCTATTCATTTGCCAAGAACGAGAAGAACATAGTGTTGGCACCACTTAGCCCGCAACAGGTCCAGAAGGATCAGCTTATGATCAAAAAGGGCAAGAAAGAGAACCTGTTTGCCAACAAAGGGGAAGTGAAGCGAGTTTTGACTAATCATGAAATAATTTTTATTCTTGTAGCTAAGCAGGTTCCAGGTGAAGAAGTCTCCCTTCCACCGCAAATGAAGGAGATTTTGGAGGAATTTACAGATGTGTTCCCAAAAGAGTTCCCAAAAAGATTGCCACCAATTAGAGGGATCGAGCATTAGATTGATCTCATTCTAGGGTTTCTCCTACCAAATAGACCAGCCTATAGATGCAATCCCAAGGAGGCCAAGGAGTTGTAGCGGCAAGTTGCGGATCTTTTGGAGAAGGGTTATGTGAGGGAGTCTATGAGCCCATGTTCAGTACCAACTCTGTTGGTACCAAAGAAGGATGGATCTATGCGGATGTGCATGGATAGTAGGGCGATAAACAAGATCACAATAAAATATCGCTATCCAATCCCGCGACTGGACGATATGCTTGATGAGTTGCATGGAGCTAAGGTCTTCTCAAAAATAGACCTTAGGTGCAGATACCATCAGATTCGCATGAAGGAAGGTGATGAATGGAAGACCGCATTCAAGACCAAGTTCGGATTGTACGAGTGGACGGTCATGCCATTTGGCTTGTCCAATGCACCTAGCACATTCATGAGATTGATGAATCATGTGCTGCATAAGTTTATTGGTGATTTTGTGGTTGTATATTTTGATGATATTCTGATTTTTAGCAGGAATCAGGAAGAGCATATGGAGCACCTCAGGGGTGTTTTTGAGGTTCTGCGATAAGAGAAGCTATATGGCAACCTCAAAAACTATCATTTTTGTCAGAATCGCATAGTCTTTCTTGGCTATGTTATTTCACAACATGGAGTGAAAGTTGATAAGAAAAAGGTGAAAGTGATTAAGGAGTGGCCTGTTCCTACTAATGTATCTGAAGTGAGGAGTTTTCATGGCCTAGCATCCTTTTATCGGAGGTTTGTGAGGAACTTCAGTACTATTCTTGCTCCTATCATTTAATGCATCAAGAAAGGAGGAGAATTCAAATGGACTGAAGCAGCCCAAAGGAGCATCGAGTTGATCAAGAAGAAGTTGAGTTCAGCACCCATTCTAGCTCTACCCGACTTTTCCAAGACTTTTGAGGTAGAATGTGATGCCTCTGGTGTGGGCATTGGAGCTGTTCTGATGCAAGAAGGGCGTCCCATAGCATATTTTAGTGAGAAGTTGAATGGTGCAAGCTTGAGCTACTCTGTCTATGACAAGAAGTTCCACGCTCTGATTCGGGCTTTGGAGATTTGGCAATATTATTTATTGCCAATTGAGTTTGTCATCCATACTGATCATGAGTCTTTGAAGCACTTGAAAGGATAAAGCAAGCTGAATCGTAGACATGCCAAGTGGATGGAATTCTTGGAAACCATTCCTTATGTGATCAAATACAAAAAAGAGAATATCAATATCGTGGCTGATGCACTTTCCAGGAGGTATGCTTTTATTTCATTGCTTAATGCTAAACTAATGGGATTTGAGTTGATTATAGATCGATACAAGGACGATCCAAATTTTGCAAATATTTATGAAGAGTGCAAGAAAGAAGTTGTAAATGGCTATTACAGGTGTGATGGATACTTGTTTAAATTAGGTTGGCTGTGTATTCCTAACAGTTCCATTCGAGAGCTTTTGGTGAGAGAAGCTCATGGTGGCGGATTGGCGGGTCATTTTGGAGAGAAAAAAATATTGGAGATGGTGAAAGAGCACTTTTATTGGCCAGCTATGATTCGTGATGTGCATCACATCATTGAGAGGTGCGTTACCTGTAAGAAGGTGAAGAGCAAAGAGACTTCACAAGGGTTGTATATGCCACTACCTGTACCAGATCAACCATGGGTAGATTTGAGTATGGATTTTGTGCTTGGACTGTCAAGAACACAAAGGGGGAAGGATTCAGTTCTAGTGGTTTTGGATCGATTCTCAAAAATATCTCATTTCGTGCCATGCCACAGAATCGATGATGCTTCACATGTTGCAGAATTATTTTTTAAAGAGATAGTATGTCTGCATGGTGTACCAAAGAGCATTGTGTCTGATCGAGATGTCAAGTTCTTGAGTTACTTTTGAAAGACCTTGTGGAAGAAGCTTGGTACTAGATTGCTCTTCAGCACGACTTGCCATCCGCAAACCGATGGTCAGACCGAAGTGGTAAATCGTACCCTCTTTTTTTTGCTTCGCACTGTTGTTAACAAGAATATGAAGAATTGGGATGAGTGTTTGGCTTATGTTGAGTTTGCTTACAATCATAGTATTCATAGCACTACTAAGCATTCTCCTTTTGAAGTGGTTCATGGGTTTAATCCTATCATCCCACTTGATTTGGCACCACTTCCAATCAGCGAAAGGGTTTATATGGATGGGAAGAAGAAAGCTGAGTTGGTTAAGTCCATGCATAAGAGCATCAAGGAGCAGATTGAGAGGAAGAATGTGGCTTATGAGAAGGCAGCCAATAGAGGAAGAAAACAAGTTCGCTTTGCTCCAGGTGATCTTGTTTGGATACATCTTTGCAAAGAATGATTTTCAAACCAAAGAAAATCTAAGCTCATGCCGCGTGCTGATGGTCTATTCTGAGTTGTTGAGAAAGTGAATGACAATGCTTACAAGATTGAATTGCCTGGTGACTACAATGTGTCCGCTACATTTAATGTTCGAGATCTTTCTCCTTACTTGGAGGATAGTTTGGATGATGGAGAGGACTTGGATTTGAGGGCAAATCCTACTCAACAAGGGAGAAATGATGTACACCATCATGAAGAAAGAGATGATCACATGTCATATACAGATCCAAGAGCCAAATTGATGACTTTGCTCACGTGCGTAGAAGCATGATATGGTACGAATCAGATTTGACAGGAATTTGAAAGAAATTATTGCTTGGAAAAGGGCCGAGTTTAGAAGCTTATTTTGTTCTTCCTAAATTCACCATGATCTCCAGCCACCATCTTTTTCATAGTAGCAAGATGTAACCAAAGTTATTTTATTCTTCCTAATTTACCATGATCTCCAGCCACCATCATTTCCATAGTGGCAAGATGCAGCCAAAGTTGTTTTGTTCTTCCTAATTCACCATGATCTCCAGCCACCATCATTTTCATAGTAACAAGATACGGCCACTATCATTTTTTTTATAGCAAGATATAGCCACCATCATTTCTATGATAGTCAAATTCTATTATTTCCTTCCATTTACTGAATTTGTCTTATGTTCCCTCTCTTGTCTATATAAAGGGAGGCGACCTATGTATTCAATTCAGATTTCAATAAATGAAAATGAGTGTTGCTGAATTCTCTTATCTAATCCCTGTGTGTTAGTGGCGAGTTATAAACTTTAGAACTTATCACTCACTTTCTTCTTTTCTTGAGTGTGACATTCTACCCCTTTGTGATCTGATTGTGACGATTTTTTTATCAATCAGATTTCCAAAATTTTTTTCTTTTTTTCTTTTCTTATGCTCCAATCTTTGTTCTTACCTACATAAGATAGTTATTCAGGCCTGGGCACATCACCAAACCCACTACATCTTGCTTAGTGAAGCAATGGATAAAGTGTTGTCTACTCATTGATCTGTATTCATCAATAACTGTTAGATGAGGTATGTATAGATTAATGGGACCATAGTACCCACTTGAAATCGATCACATATAGATTTTCATTTCTCTAACCGAGTGTGGAAGATTTGAGAAAATAGTGGAAGCCTTTGTTTGTTTTAAAAGTCCCTAGAACAAATATTTTTATAAGTATAAATATCTAACTAGAAACTATTCTCTCTGTAGATAACTATGTCGAGTTCCAACCCTTTAGCCCGTATCCTCGATACTAATAGGTTGATCGGTACAAACTATAAAGACTGGCTCTAGAATTTGAGAATTGTTCTCAATTTTGAAAAACTTACCCATATCCTTGACCAGGATGCGTCTGTATTACTAGCTCATCCATCCCCTGATCAATGAGCCGCACTTGAGAAGTGGATGGATAAAGATAACAAGGCAAAGTGTTATATTTTAACATCCATATCTAATGATCTTCAGCAATAGCATGAAGACATGAGGACTGTTAGAGAGATACTGACTCACCTACAAGAGTTGTACATTGAGTAGAGTCGCATAGCTCACTTTGAGGTCTCTCAAAAATTTTTCAAAGCAAAAATATGTGATGGACAGTCCATTAATAATCATTATTTGACAATGATCAAGGACATCGAGGAGCTTCAGAAGCTCGGAATGAATATGAACAAAGAATTACGGTGGATCTGATCCTTCAGTCTCTTCCTAATTCGTATGGGCAATTCATCATGAACTACCATATGAATAAAATTGATAGTACTTTGCCCAAGATACTGAACATACTGGTAATAGCAGAGGGTACCTTGAAGAGTTCAAAGGATATAGTTCTGGCTGTGGAGTGAACTTTCTCTGAAAGAAAGTCTTCTTTCAAGAAGAAGAAGAAGCCTACGAAGAAGCAAAAGAATGAGTTCAAGCCCAAGAAGCAAATTCTGAAGAAGGCCGACGATAAGAAAAAGTATTTCCATTGCAATATCGAAGGCTACTGGAAAAGAAACTATCCGACCTATCTGATGACTGTCAAGAGTAGGAAGAAGGATGGGCCTTCTGAAGGTACGTCTGATATACTCATTATTGAAATTAATCTAATGATTTTTTCTTCTTTTAGTTAAATTTTAGATTCTGAATCAAGTACTCATTTATGCACTTCTATGCAAGATCTTGAAGAAGTGAGAGGGCTGAGGGAAGGCAAGATCACTCTCCAGGTCAGCAATGGAGCAAGAGTTACTGCTATGACCGTCGGGACCTATCCTTTATGATTACTGTTAGAAGTTAGTTTATTTCTTAAAGACTGCTATTATGTACCTATAGCCAGTAGAAATTTGATTTTCATATCTGTGCTGGCATAGGATAATTATAATTTTTATTTCAATAAAGTCATGTATTCAATTTATTTCGAAAATAAAATTGTTACACATGCCTTTTTGATTGACGGTCTTTATCATTTGCATATGAATGTGAGTGTAAATATTAATGAGCAAATTATGAATGCCATAGCGTCTAAGAGACTTAGAGACAGGATTAGCTAAAAGTATTTATGGCACCTTAGGTTAGGCCATATCGGAGAGGACAGACTCAACAAATTGGAGAAAGATGGTCTTCTTGGACCATTGACTTTCGAGTCTTATCCATTTTATGAATTGTATCTTCAAGAAAAAATGGCCAAGCTGCTCTTTGTGGGATAAAGAGAAAGGACCACTGAGATATTAGCCTTGGTCCATACTGACATGTGTGGTCTCTTCGATGTACAAGCTAGAGGTGGTTATGTATTGCTCCATTAATTGATTTTGATGATTACAATATATTTGAGGGGATTACTAATGATTTTGACTTGAAAAAAGATTTATTATATTTCAAGGGCAAAATCATAATTTTATCAAATTCTGATTTGAGAGCCTCAAAAATAAGAATAGAAGATTTATGATCTATTGAAGATAATTTTATATTTTTTAGATATATATTTTGAGAGAAAATCAAGTTTAAAGAAAAGAGTCGACCCTATGAGTCGACTTCTATCAAAAAGAGCTGAATGACATGCTATTTTTGGCTAGCACACCCAAAGGGGATGACCCTATGAGTCGACCTCTGTTGCTATACAGGCCAAAAATACAGAGCAGTGACTTTCTATTTTGTGCCATAGAGATCGACCCTATGAGTCGACTCCTGTGCAGAGGTCGACCCTATGAGTCGACCCCTGCGACGAAAAATCTCTATAACAGCTAGTTTTTCAGCTAATTTTGGCTGCATTTAATACTCATTTAATATACTTCAACGGCTCTATTTTCAGTCCAGATTTGTCTCCAGCATCTATTGAAGATATAAAGGCACTTGAAGGAGAGAAAAAGATAAGATTTTCAAGGTTTTTCAAGCATTCATTTTAGCCTTAAGTAAAAAGCCCTCTTTAACCAAAAGAAGCTTTCATTTCAAGCTCATCAATTCCTCAAGAGCTCAGTCAAGTCTTCAACAACCTTGAGAAAAATCAAAAAGACTTCTTTCTTGTTGTGTAAAGTGTATTTAAGATTTTATTTGCTCATTAAAGGAGCTAAACTTGTATTTCTTGTCATTAACTCTCTTACTCTATTTTTATCTTGATTTTTAGTTTTAGAAGGGTTTCAAAACTTAGATAGATTGATCTGAATCTTGAATCGAATTGTATTAGGTTGGCTTGTATCCGAAAAATAAGTGTTCTAGCTTGGGATAGCTAGAGTCAAAGATACTGATATTGTATTCTTGTTGAATATATTTTAGTAAATTTAAATTTTCAAGTAGGAGCTTAGGAAGTGGATGTAGGTGTAAGGTTGGCACCGAACCACTATAAATCTTGTTTGTTTGTGGTGTGCATACTTGCTCTATATCTAAATTTTCTTATTTTCTTGCATTCTTGCATCTCATTTCTACACTTAGCTTAAATAACTTACTACACATAACTTGCTTATTATTACTTAATCCTTGTGGTTCTAAATTAATTTTAAAATTTTAAAAACCCAATTCACCCCCGCTGTTGGATCAAAAATTAAAAATTAAAGATGGGAGTTTTACTATCTTTTGAAAGAAAATACTTATGTTGATTTGGTCAAAGAATTCTATTTGAATTTAAGTTACTGCAATGAAACAGTAAAATCTTTAGTGAAAGGTGTTAATATTTTTCTTGATCCATTGTAATTGGGACAAATCTTACACTTGCCTTGTGAAGGTTATACTCATATGGAGCTCCCAATCAAAGAAGAAGGAATAAGTATTATTTTAGGGAGAACTTTTACTGAAAATGTAAATAAATTAGATGCAAAGATTCTTTCAATAGAGATGAGACTTTTGCATCACATGGTTACCAAATTTTTTGTCCCTAGGAGTGGCAGGCATGACATCTTATCTGATAGAGATATTTGCATTATATACCATGTGATCATCGAGACCCCTTTGAACCTTCCTGCTTTGATGTTTGAGGCCATGAGGGAGACCCTGAATAGGTCTAAGGCTCACTTGCCTTATGGTATGATACTCACCCTGGTCTTTAGAAGGTTTCGAGTCTATTTTGAGGGGAAGGCAGTCACCAAATTGTCACATTCTAACACCATCAACCGCCACACACTACATCGCATGGGTTTTTCAAAGACTAATGGCGGTTGGTCGAAGGGTGTTGAGGAGAGAACAGAAGAGAGAGCAGAGGAGAGCAGAGGAAGAGGAATCATCTTCATCTCCACATGATCATAGAGCATCTCCTGATATTTAGTTCGTATCTGATCATGAGGCTGGTCCCTCAAAGTCAGTGAGGAGGCATGTTTCTGTCCCACAGTCTGGAAGCAGAGTAGATCTTTCAGAGGTCAGACTTGTAGATGATCAGATTGAGTTGATGTTCCAGTGGGTTGCCTTCATTTTATCCCAGCAGTTTGCCACCTTAGGTTTTACTCAGAGGACGACATCTCAGGCTGTTTTAGACTAGACCTTGATCCCTCATATCTCTGCTATCTTTTAGATGCTTACAGCTCAGTCCGCATGAATTGAGGAGCTTGAGGGATGTATTCTGAGACGATGGGCAGAGTTTTAGATTTGTAGAGGTAGGTATTAGCTTTAGCCCTTTTCCAGCCGCAAAAGAACATCATGGAGGTCTTCGACCTGTCTGCAAGGCGGCTAGGCTTTAAGGTATTTTGCAGAGTGGCTTTGATTTTTTGAGAAGGGAGATCAGGGGCTCTAGTGAGACTGTCTCTACTCAAATTAGTACCCTGATGCGCTCCTTGACGAGAGCTTTGGAATAATTGGACACCATCAGACTTTCTCTCCTAGCACAGTCCATAGCTTTCTAGGCTCTAGGACCTTCTCGCTCTTCTGCTTGTGCCAGTACTTCTACCCGTGATCGAGGCAGATGTGGTTGACGACGTGCCTGTAGCCTTGATCCTGAGACTCCTCATCATATCTCTGACTCTTCTGATTCTTATCCCTCTAGTCATGATATCTATTAGATCTAGCATAGTTAGTCTTTTATGTCTAGGATCTAGCTTATGGCCTTTGTATTTGTTGGCTGATTGACCAATGGAAAGCTGTATTTTGACTTGACTTTTATGTAATGTGACACTTATGTCATTTTGGATATATATATATATATATATATATGCTTTTAACTTCTATGAATGTGGTATCATTTGGATTGATTTTTATGAATGGCATCAATTGAAATGTCTTAATTTTATGATATGAAAAATACCTCATATATGTACTATAAAATATTATGAATGGCAAGATCCTCTATATGAGCAAATTGAAATATCTTTTATGATTGCCATAGTGAGGGGGAGTTTTTTTTTATTTTTTTTAAAAAAGGAGAGTAGTGATCTTAATTGATGTTGTCAAAAAGAGGGAGTAAAAAAATAAAATCGAGCAATAAGTAAATTTATCAAAAGAAAATAATCTTATAAGCTATTTTAAAAACTAATCTGCAAACTACTCATAATGTATTTTATTCAAACAATTGACTATAATGTTTAAGTGATGCATCTTCATAAATTTGAAATTCTTAATCAATACTTTATATATGTTATATTTTGCTTTTGCTTAAGTATTTTATTATCATCAAAAAGGGAGAGATTGTTGCTCCATGAATTAATTTTGATGATTACAATACATTTGAGGGGGTTACTAATAATTTTGGCTTGAAAAAAGATTTATTGTATTTCAGGGGCAAAACTGTAATTTTATCAAGTTCTGATTCGAGAGTCTCAAAAGTAAGAACAGAAGATTTATGATCTATTGAAGGTAATTTCATATTTTTTGGATATATATTTTGAGAGAAAATCAAGTTTAAAGAAAAGAGTCGACCCTATGAGTCGACTCCTGTCAAAAGGGGCTGAATGGCATGCTATTTTTGGCTGGCACACCCAAAGGAGATGACCCTATGAGTCAACTTCTGTTGCTGTACAGGTCAAAGATATAGAACAGTGACTTTCTATTCTGCACCACAGAGGTCGACCCTATGAGTCGACCCCTATGCAGAGATCGACCCTATGAGTCGACCCCTACAATGAAAAATCTCCGTAACGGTTAGTTTTTCAGCTCATTTTGGCTACACTTAATACTCATTTAATGCATTCTAATGGTTCTATTTTCAGTCCAGATTTGTCTCCAACATCTATTGAAGATATAAAGGCACTTGAAGGAGAAAAAAAGATAAGGTTTTCAAGATTTTTCAAGCATTCATTTCAGCCTTAAGCAAAAAGCCCTCTTTAACCAAAAGAAGCTTTCATTTCAAGCTCACCAATCCCTCAAGAGCTCATTCAAGTCTTCAACAACTTTGAAAAAAATTAAAAAAGCTTTTTTCTTATTGTGTAAAGTATATTTAAGATTTTATTTGCTCATTAAAGGAGCTAAACTTGTATTTCTTATCATTAACTCTCTTACTCTATTTTTGTCTTGATTTTTAGTTTTGGAAGGATTCCAAAACTTAGATAGGTTGATCCGAACCTTGAATCGAATTGTATTGGGTTGGTTTGTATTCGAGAAATAAGTGTTCTAGCTTGGGATAGCTAGAGTCGGAGGTACCGACGTTATATTCTTGTTGAATATATTTTAGTAATTTTAAATTTCCAAGTAGGAGCTTAAGGAGTGGATGTAGGTGCAAGGTTGACACCGAACTATTATAAATCTTGTTTGTTTGTGGTGTGCATACTTACTCTCTATCTAAATTTTTTTATTTTTTTGCATTATTGCATCTCATTTCTACACTTAGCTTAAATCACTTACTACACATAACTTGCTTATTATTACTTAATCCTTGTGGTTCTAAATTAACTTTAAAATTTTAAAAACTCAATTCACCCCCCCTCTTGAGTTGCATAGCTGGGCAACATTATGTCTACTTCATAACTTTTATCGATGATTATTCATGGTATAGGTTTGTGTATCTGATCCACCGAAAGTCTGAAGCCTTTAAAAAGTTTATAGAATTCAGACATGAAGTAGAAAAATAAACCAAAAAATTCATGAAGATTCTTTGATTAGATCGAAGAGGAAAAAATCTCAGTGAGAAATTTTAGGTATATCTTAAGAATAATGGCATAGTCTCATAATGGACACCTCCAGGGATGCCTCAGCTCAATGAGGTATGCAAAAGGAGGAATCAGATTTTATTAGATATGATCTGATCTATGATGAGCTTCATAGACCTTCCTATCTTTCTCTCGAGATATGCATTGCTTTTTGTGATTCATCTTTTGAATTGGGTTTTCTCTAAATCAATTTCTACCACACCATATAAGTTATGTCATGGTAAGAAGCCAACTCTTGGGTATCTCAAGATTTGAGGATGTCCAACCCATGTCAGGCGACAGCAAGCGAACAAGTTAGAGGTTAGGTCTTTTAGGACTCGCTTTATAGAGTATCCTAAGAAAACCATAGAATACTATTTCTATCTTTCTAAAAATCATAATGTATTGTGAGCCATCATGCCATCATTTTAGACAAAGAGTTTATCCAAGATGGAGGTAATGGGAGGAGGATTGAGCTCGAAGAGAAAGTCTCTGAAGAGCATTGAGTCCAAGAATCTGAATCCAGTAATGAGCCAGCAGATGTGATATCTCCTCCATCTCGTAGATCAAGTAGGGTCTTCCATCCTCTTGAAAGGTACTTAGGTATTCTTACAGAGAATTTAGAGAAAGCATTCTTTATGAGAGATAGGGATATTAGGAATGATCTCAAGAACTATGATGAGATGATGTTAGATATAGACTCTGAGAAATGGATGGAAGCAATAAAGTCAAAAATGACTCCATACATTCCAACTAGGTTTGGTCCTTAGTAGATCCACCTGAAGGTGTGTACCTATTGGGTGTAAATAGATTTATAAAAAAAAAATTAGGTTGGATGGTAAGGTTGAGACCTATAAGGCAAGATTAGTTATGAAAGGTTATAGTCAACGTGAAGGCATTGACTATCATAAAATTTTTTCGTCCGTGGCCATACTAAAATCTATCCATTTTCTGCTTGTGATAGCAGCCTTTCATGATTATGAAATTTGACAGATGGATGTAAAAACTATCTTCCTAAATAGATATCTTGAGAAAGATATCTATATGAAGTAACCTTTGGGTTTCACATCTAGTAATAGTGATCATAAGGTCTGCAAGCTGTAAAGGTCCATATATGGACTTAAACAAGTATTTTGAAATTGGAATACTCGCTTTAATGATGTGATCAAAATATTTGATTTTATCAAAAATGAGGAGCCATGTGTGTACAAAAAGGTCAGTAGAAGTACTGTCACATTCTTCGTATTGTACATGAATGACATCCTTTAATTGGGAATGATATTCCCATACTAACATCGGTCAAAGTATGGTTGTCAAAAAAATTTTTCATGAAAGACCTAGGAGAAGCTTCCTACATTCTTGGTATAAAGATCTATGGTGATAGATCTAAGAGGATGATAGGACTCTCACAGCGAATGTACATAGAGGAGGTACTGAAGAGGTTTAATATGAAAAACTCTAAGAGGGGTCTTTTGCCCTTAAGACATGACATTCATCTCTCCAAGAAAATGTGTCCCGACACACCTGAGGAGATCTAGTGCATGAGCAAGGTCCCTTATGTTTTGGCAATAGGGAGCTTCATGTATGCCATGCTATATACATGACCTGATATAACCCTTGCCGTGAGTGTCACGAGCAGATATCAAGTGAATCCAGATGAAGAACACTGGATTACTGTTAAAAATATCCTTAAGTACTTGAGAAAGATTCAAGATTTGTTGTTGGTCATTGGTGGAGGATTGGAGCTAAAAGTTAAGGGTTACACCAATTCAGACTTCATGACTGATATCGATGATAGAAAGTCTACATCAGTGTGTATCTTCTTGTGTAATGGTGATGCAGTTAGCTGGAAGAATTTTAAGTAGCCGATCATTGTAGATTTGACCGTGGAAGCTAAGTATATCACCACCTCTAAAGCTGCTAAGGAAGCCTTTTTGGTTCAAGAAGTTCGTTGTGGAGCTGGATGTAATGCCATTAGATGCCATTACACTGTACTGCAATAATAATAATACCATAGCCCTTGCTAAGGAGCCCAGGTCTCACCAGAAGTCTAAACATACAGAGTGATGATTTCACATCATACGCCAATACCTTAGGAAGAAGTTTGTCAAGGTGCAGAGATGTTGCTCCTAGATTGATTTTGATGATTACAAAGCAGATTGAAGGGATACAAATATTTTTTATTTGAAAAAGTCTTTATGCTCTTCAGGGGCAAAAACATAATTTTACCAAAATCCTGATTTAAATTTTATCATTTGGTAGAACAAATGATTTGTGATCCATTGGTGAAAATTCCATTATTTTGGGACTTATATTTTTGAAGTTATGAATATTTGAAGTACATGAGTCGACTCATGAGTCGACTCATGGCACAATGAGCTGTTTGGCACGCTAAAATTTCTGTTGGCATGCTACTTTTTTGGCTTGGCACGACCTATGAGTCGACTCATGAGTCGACCCACAAGGCATGAGTCGACTCATGAGTCGACCTCTGCTGGTTTGGGCCAAAAAATCCAGAAACTCACATTTCTGACTGTTGCAACAGAGGTCGACTCATGAGTCGACCCCTGAAGCATGAGTCGACTCATGAGTCGACCCCTGCGATGGAAATTATCCGCAACGGCTAGTTTTTAGCCCGTTTTAGTTGCTTTTAATGCTCACTTTAAGTGCTCTAACGGCTCTTTTTCTGCCTAGAATGTTTTCCTTTGTTTCTTAAAGCTATAAAAGGTTTCAAAAGGTGGAAAACAAGAAAGATATAGAAGATATACACAATATACACAAGAGACATACAAGAGATTTTGAAAGAGAAAAGCAAGAGCATTCAAGAGGGCAGTCAAGAGCATTCAAAGAGAGAGTTTCTCAAGCCAACTTTTCAACCTTAATCAAAAGCTCATTTAAAGCCTTCAAGAAGCCTTCAATCAAAGCTCACCTACTCCTCAAGCGTTCATTCAATTCTTCATCCACTTTGAGGAAATCCAAAAGGGGCTTCTTCATTTGAGTAAAGTGTATTTAATGTTATATTCGCTCATTTAAGGAGCTATTCTTGTACTTATTTGTGCTCTAAACTGTCTTACTCTTTGTGAGTAATTGTTTTTGTTTTGGAGGGTTTCCAAAACAAGGGAAGGTTGATCCGAACCTGAAATCAGAGTGTATTGGGTTGGCTTGTACCCGAAAAACAAGTGGACTAGCTTGAGATAGCTAGTGTCGGAGTTTCCGACGTTTGTATTCGGGTTGAATACAAGTATAGTGGATTGGAATTCCCAAGTAGGAGCTTGGGGAGTGGATGTAGGTGCAAGGTTGGCACCGAACCACTATAAATCCTTGTGTTTGTGGTGTGCTTTATTGTTTCTCTTTATTTCTTCATTATATCCTTGCATTCTTGCTTTAGGTAATTAATCTTGAACTAAAGTCTTTCTCCTCATTCATCAAGCTTTTGACAAATACTTTTCATAAGTAATTAGTTAAGCTTAAAATTTTTAAAACCCAATTCACCCCCCCTCTTGGGTTGCATAGCTGGGCAACAAGTGGTATCAGAGCCCGGTGCTCTAGCCCTTCTTTGATCTAACAATCAAAGAGCCAAAGATCTATGGCAACCCATGTCGGTACTTCTCTAGCCGAGGGGCAATCCACCAACCGACCTCCACTTTTCAATGGATCTAATTACACCTATTGGAAAGCTCGGATGAAGATATTCATACAAGCACTCGACTATCATATGTGGAGTATCATAGTGAACGGTCCTCACACACCCACCAAGATTATAGATGGTAAGGAGTCAACCAAACCCGAGAAAGAATGGGATGAGGTTGATAAGAAATTGGCACAATTAAATGCTAAAGCTATGAATGTTCTTTATTGTGCACTTGATGCAAATGAATTTAATCGTATTTCTACTTGTGCATCTGCTAAAGAAATATGGGATAGGTTAGAAGTAACCCATGAGGGAACAAATCAAGTAAAAGAGTCTAAAATAAACATGCTTGTGCATAAATATGAATTGTTTAAAATGGAGCATGGTGAGTCCATAACTGCTATGTTTACTCATTTTACTGATATAATTAATGGTTTGAAGAGTCTTGGCAAATCTTATACTAACAGTGAGCTTGTAAGGAAGATTCTCAGGTCATTGCCAAGAACTTGGGAAGCCAAGGTGACTGCCATCCAAGAAGCAAAGGACTTGAACACTCTACCTCTAGAAGAGCTTCTTGGATCCTTGATGACTCATGAACTTAGCATGAAGCAACATCAAGAGGATGAAGTCAAAAAGAAAAGAACCATTGCCCTCAAATCCACAGCTTCGCCTGATGATGAAACGGATGATACTGAAGATGAAGAACAGGATGAAGAGATGGCACTCATCACCCGAAGATTTAAGAAGTTTCTAAGAAAAAGAAAACAGGGGATGAGAAAGAAGTCATTCACAAAAGGGGAACAAAGCAAAGAGAAAGAGAAAGATCAACCCCTTATATGCTACGAGTGCAAGAAGCCGGGACATTTCAAATCCGAATGTCCACAACTGAAGAAAGGTCCCAAAAAGTTCAAAAAGAAAGCAATGATGGCGAGTGCGAGTGATGACTCAAGCTCCGATGAGAAAACCTCAACAGAACAAGCCAACCTGTGCCTTATGGCACACAAAAATGAGGTAATTTTTGAATCTCCTAGTGAATTTACTTTTGAAGAATTGCATGAAGCATTCTATAATTTAATTGATGAATTAAAGAAACTAAGAATGAAAAACAAAGAACTGAAATTGAAAAATCAGTCCTTAGTAAAACAAGCTGAAAGCCTTTCAATTGAAAAATCCATCTTGCTTCAAGAAAATCAAAGCTTAAAGAATGAAATTAACAAGCTGAAACCTATAGTAGATAAGTTCACCGTAAGTTCAAACAAACTAAATATGATTCTTGATAATCAAAAAGCTATTTATGATAAGGCTGGACTTGGCTATAACCCCTTGAAGAAATAAAAATTTCTGAAGAATATTTATGTAAATTACTCAAGTAACAAGTCTACAAATATTACTTGTTTCAAATGTGGTAGAATAGGACATAAATCATACACATGCCTTTTTAACAAATCTGCAAACACAACTATAAAGAAAATATGGGTTTCAAAAGGAACCATTTTGACTAACCTAAAAGGACCCAAGAAAGCTTGGGTACCTAAGACAAAAACTTGACTTTTGCTTGCAGGTGTGTCTAGCATCCCAAGGAGGAAACAGGAAATGGTATCTTGACAGTGGATGCTCGAGACACATGACTGGTGATGAATCACAATTCATCATGCTTGATGCTAAAGATGGAGGGATGGTCACCTTTGGAGATAATGGCAAAGGAAAGATCATCGGGATAGGTAACATTGGTATCACTCCCTCCAAATACATTGAAAATATTTTGTTAGTTAAAGGTTTAAAGCATAACTTACTTAGCATTAGTCAATTTTGTGATAAAGGGTATAAAGTTGTTTTTGAATCATCTGTTTGCATTGTGACTAGTCCTATTAACGATGGCATTAAATTTATAGGACATAGGCATGGCAATGTTTATATGGTAGATTTAAATGATTTAGCTAAATTAGACATGCAATGCCTAGTTTTCTTGAATGCTAAAGTTAATGAGACTAGTTGGCTTTGGCATCGTAGACTTGCACACATAAGCATGCATTCTCTTTCAAAATTAATTAAGAAAGAATTAGTTCTTGGTTTGCCAAAATTGAATTTTGAAAAGGATAGAATTTGTGATGCATGTCAATTAGGTAAACAAACTAGAGTTTCATTTAAATCCAAAAATATTGTTTCAACTTCTAGACCTTTAGAGCTTTTGCATATGGACTTATTTGGACCAACTAGAACCACTAGTCTAGGAGAAAAACGATATGGTTTTGTAATTATAGATGATTACTCTCATTTTACTTGGGTTTTCTTTTTGGCACACAAAGATGAAACTTTTCATATTTTCACTAAATTTCACCGAAAAGTCACTAATGAAAAAGGGTTTTCAATTCAAAATATTAGAAGTGATCATGGAACTGAATTTGAAAATCAAGACTTTGAAAATTTTTGTGATGAAAATGGAATTGGCCATAACTTCTCTGCTCCTAGGACACCCCAACAAAATGGGATAGTTGAAAGGAAAAACAGAACCTTAGAAGAAATGGCCCGTACCATACTTTGTGAAAATAACCTTTCAAGATATTTTTGGATGGAAGCAATTAACACAGCATGTTACATTTTAAATCGTACTTTGATTAGATATTTTTTAAAGAAAACTCCTTATGAACTTTGGAAAGGAAGAAAACCAAATATTGCATATTTTTATGTTTTTGGTTGCCGATGTTTTGTATTAAATAATGGCAAAGAAAGACTTGGCAAATTTGATGCAAAATCAGATGAAGCAATCTTTCTAGGTTACTCCTCCACTAGTAAAGCATTTAGAGTTTTTAACAAAAGAACTTTAGTAGTTGAGGAGTCCATACATGTTGTTTTTGATGAATCTAACGATCTTCCTTCAAGAAAGAATGAGGGTGTTGATGATGCAGATCCTCTAATAGAAGGTTTAAAGGAGATCACTCTGAAAGATTCAGCAACTCCAGAGGACAAGGATCTAGAAGACAAACAAGATGAGAGAGGTGAAGAAATTCAAGAACAACCTCAAGGTACAAATGACCTACCCAAGGAATGGAGGTATGTTCACAACCACCCTAAGGAGTTAATTATTGGTGATCCTATGCATGGGGTAAAAACTCATTCTTCACTTAGAGATGTATTTAATCATTGTGCTTTTGTATCTCATCTTGAACCTAAAACTTTTGAAGAAGCTGAAAATGATCATAATTGGATTAATGCAATGCAAGAGGAACTTAATCAATTTGAAAGAAATAATGTTTGGACCTTAGTATCAAGACCTAAAAATTATTCAATAATTGGCACAAAATGGGTCTTTAGAAACAAATTAGATGAGCATGGTAATGTAATTAGAAATAAAGCAAGACTGGTTGCTAAGGGATATAATCAAGAAGAAGGAATTGATTTTGATTAAAACCTTTGCACCTGTTGCTAGATTAAAAGCTATTAGACTTCTACTTGCATATGCTTCTTTATGAAATTTAAATTATTTCAAATGGATGTTAAAAGTGCATTTTTAAATGGATATATTGCTGAAGAAGTATATGTAGAACAACCCCCTGGATTTGAAAATCATGCTTTTCCTAATCATGTCTTTAGATTAAATAAAGCTTTATATGGATTAAAACAAGCACCTAGAGTATGGTATGATAGGCTAAGCAAATTTCTACTAAATAATGGTTTTTCAAGAGGTAATGTAGATACAACCCTCTTTATTAAAAGAAATCAAAATGATATGCTAGTTATACAAATTTATGTTGATGACATAATTTTTGGGTCTACTAATGAATCCCTTTGTCAAAACATTGCTAAGCTTATGCAGGGGGAGTTCGAGATGAGCATGATGGGAGAACTCACCTTCTTCCTCGGACTCCAAATCAAACAATCAAAAGAGGGAATCTCCATCACCCAAAGCAAGTACACCAAGGAACTACTCAAAAGATTTGGAATGGAGAACTCCAAACCAATTGGCACACCAATGAGTCCCTCATGTAAGCTTGACAAGGATGATGAAGGTAAATGTGTAGATTTAAAATACTATAGAGGTATGATTGGCTCATTATTATATTTAACTGCAAGTAGGCCTGATATCATGTTTAGTGTTTGTTTATGTGCTAGATATCAATCTAATCCTAAAGAATCTCATTTGAATGCTGTTAAAAGAATCCTCAGATACTTAAATGGTACTCAAACTCTAGGGTTATGGTACTCTAAGGACTCACAAATTGATTTATTAGGATATTCAGATGCTGATTTTGCTGGATGTAAATTAGATAGAAAAAGCACAAGTGGAACTTGCCAATTTCTTGGAGTTAACCTAATCTCATGGTTTAGCAAGAAATAAAATTCGGTGGCACTGTCTACGGCTGAGGCCGAATACATTACAGCCGGAAGTTGTTGTACTCAAATCTTGTGGATTAAGCAACAACTCGAAGACTTTGGAATCAAACTTAATAAAACACCAATAAGATGTGACAACACAAGTGCCATAAATCTATCTAAAAATCCAATTCAACACTCAAGATCCATGAAGGAACCAGATCAAGGGTTTCAGGGTTAGATCTTGAAACTTTTTCAAGATCATACAGCGGAAGAATAAAATAAATCAAAATTTATTTTCTAAGATCAGAAAATCCCTGGATCTAAGATCCTATTACATGATTATTACATAGCATTAAATCAAAAATTAAAATATATATAAATATAGTATGAATTACATGTTGATCATATCAACATGTTTCTATACTAGCTACATCTAATGTATGTATTAAATAATAGATCAGATCTATTACCTTGCAAGTTAGACGCTCTAACCTTGCTGATCCAGGCTTAAGGATGATGTTGCAAGCCGCACACGCGTCCGGCCTCTAGGAGTCATCCACACGAGCCCACGAATCTTGATCAGAAGTCCTGCTTCAGGAAATCAGCACAGTATGCTATTACTGCGCTGATCCTTCTTTGATGGTTGATCAGGTGCCTCCTTCTTCTTGATTTGGACTCTTCCAAAGATGGAAAGTAGAAGGAGGAGTTTCAGATCTGAGACGCTCTCAGGAAACTCAAGATGGAAGGAGGAAAGATATGAAAATAGAAACCCTAGAAGAAGACCCTCTTCTTCTTCACGTTTTTCTCTCTAGACACCCAAACTTGCGTCTTTTATATCTCCACGAACCAAAGGTATTTCTCTCTGATTTTTGGATGGCAGAAAGGACTCTCAAAAATCTATCTCCCCTTAAAATTTCACGAATAAACTCATCTTATATAGAGAGATATGATAGAGTCCTTGTCTAGGTCAAACACCTAGTCAAGGCTTATCCAAACATGGCAAGTAAAGGGACGCCCAACTCTTGAGCACCTCCTCCATATTTTCGTGCATGGATCACCAGAAAAGGTGTACAATATGAACCCTAAAAGCCACGAAAATTCCAAAAAAAATTTGGATAAATTCGGTGCAAAATTGAAAGAGTTTTGGATTTCTAAAACTCTATCTCATAGAATTCGAAATCCAAACTTATTCCTTTTAGATTTGATCCAAATCACCTTCCATGTAAGAAAGAAGAGAGGAGACCTTTTGTGAACGTGGGAGAGATCTGGGAGAGGGCTTTTGTCGCACAAAATAAGTGGAGATTGGCGTTGAATAAGAGAGAGGGCGTGGAGAAGGTTTATGTGGCGCAAGGTGGAATCCTAGTCCTACTAGGATTCTGTCTCATAACTTGTTTTAATTTGGTTTCCCAAACCAAATCAAATCAAAATTAGATCAACCCAATTAAAATAGGTCTTAACCCAATTAAGAACCTAATTTAATCAGATTAAATTAATTTAAATCTGATTTAATTTTCTAATCAAATTAGAAATTAGATTGACCCAAGTCCTAGTTGAACTAGGACTAGTTTTCCTTGCACTTGGCTTATCCAATAAACCAATTGGACTTGATCCAATCAAGCCCAAACCAAATCTAATTAAATCATATTTAATTAGACTTAATCTCAGCCCATTGGCTTAATCAAATTAAGCTAATTAGCAATCGAATTGCTAATCGATCCTCCTGCAACACTTGCACTGGGTTAAATATCAATCGTATTGATCATCTAACCCTAGAACGATTCTTAATCGTTGATCAACCATCCGATCGGATCATGAACTCTAATGTGTGTGACCTCATAGGTCCGAACCTAAGCCGGTAGCATAGGAAAAATTTCTATACCAATCGAAGTGACCATCTAGCAATGGTACCCGACGACCGGATAGGTCGAATGTGTAGAACAACATCCTTAGAACCCATGCGGATATAGTTTTCATATAATTCATCCCCTTGACCAAAATGATCATAGGACACCCCAGAGCTCAACTGTCAACTCTGATCAGGTTGTCCACATTGTATTTCAAAATATCAAATCCATCTGATGGATTACCCTGGCCAAGGTTTTGCTAAATTGAAATACAGCGACTCATTCTTCTCCAACTCTTGGAGTGGTCAATCCCATCTCGATCACACTCTGACTTCGCAAGTACTTGACTGTGCCCAGAAGCCTTCCGTCCCTGAATTAAAATTCAGTTAGTCCAGTACCAAAGCACAGTGAGTTGCTTGCAAGTCACTGAGGCGATCTCAAGTCTAAGGGACACTTATACCTATATCCCATCAGAGACATTCTCGACAGCAGAATGCTCTGGAGTTGGTCACGTTCAATGACGATGTACCCTTACATCTCACCTGTATGCCATACCAGTGTCTCCACACTCCTTGGTTAAGAGGACAACCAACCCATATGGCCTACAGCGACCTATGCTTGATAGAAGCTGTCGTCCTTATTAACAGCCTATCATTTGGTCGTGAACAGTTTTAAGGACTAATCGATAAATCCTCTCTTTATCGAACTTAAATAGTCCTAAGGACTTCATCATAACAACGGAGTTCATTAGAAGATGAAAGCTTATGATGAAAATGCCAAATATATTTTATTTATTAACAAATCAATTACAATACTTGGTTGCTCAACCGTCAACAGCTTGACGATTGGCTTTTTAGGACACATTTCCCAACAACTCCCACTTGTCCTAAAGCCACTCGGCACAGTATCTAATACCCATCTTCGACTTGTGGTTGTCGAACTCCTTTATTGCCAGGGCTTTAGTGAAGGGGTCGGCTAGGTTCTCCTTTCAGTCGATCTTCTGAAGGTCGACGTCACCTCGATCCACGATCTCTCGGACCAGGTGGAAGTGGTGCAAGATGTGCTTCATCCGCTGATGTGCTTTGGTTCCTTCACCTGAGCAATGGTACCAGTGCTGTCGCAGTAGAGCAGGACTGGACCATCAAAGGAGGATGCTACTCCAAGCTCATTGATGAATTTCCTCAGCCACACAGCTTCCTTCGCGGCATCCGATGCTGCGATGTACTCCGCTTCACAAACAGAGTCCGCCACAGTATGCTGCTTGGAACTCTTCCAGCAGATGGCTCCACCATTCAGAGTAAAGATATAACCCGACACACTCCTGCTGTCATCATGGTCAGATTGGAAGCTGGAGTCTGTGAACCCCACAAGTTTCAGATCTGACTCGCCATAAACCAACCATTGGTCCTTAGTATTTCTCAAATACTTAAGGATGGCTTTAGCCACTTTCCAGTGGTTTTCTCCAGGATCAGATTGGTATCTACTCACTACTCCTAGTGAGTATGCCACATCTGGTCTTGTACATGTCATGGCGTATATGATAGATCCCACGGCTGAAGCATATGGGACTCTACTCATACGCTCTCTCTCTTCAGGAGTTGTCGGACAATCCTTCTTAGAGAGAGAAATTCCTTGGCCTATCGGTAGATAGCCCTTCTTAGAATTCTCCATGCTGAACCTCTTCAGCACAGTGTCTATGTACATGGACTGGGATAACCCAAGCATCCTTTTAGATCTATCCCTATAGATCTTCATCCCTAGGATGTAGGATGCTTCACCCAAGTCCTTCATGGAGAACTGTGATGACAACCAAACTTTTATTCCCTGTAGTGCGGGGATGTCATTCCCGATTAAGAGAATGTCATCCACGTACAAGACAAGGAATACCACAACTGGACCATTTGCCCATTTATAGATGCAGGGATCTTCTCCATTCTTAATGAAGCCATACGTTTTGATCACCTTATCAAAATGCATGTTCCAACTCCGAGAAGCTTGCTTCAGTCCATAAATGGATCTCTGAAGCTTGCACACCTTAGACTCATCTGTGGATGTAAACCCTTCAGGTTGTATCATATACACCTCTTCAGTCAGCTCTCCATTCAGGAAAGCTGTCTTTACATCCATCTGTCAGATCTCATAATCCAGATGGGCAGCTATTGCAAGCATTATCCGAATAGATTTGAGCATTGCCATAAGGGAAAATATCTCGTCATAGTCAATACCATAATGTTGACGATACCCCTTGGCAACCAGACAGGCTTTATAGGTCTCCACCTTTCCGTCTGCGCCCCTCTTCCTTTTGAAGACCCATTTACACCCAATGGGTTTAACCCCTTCAGGTGGGTCAACCAATGTCCATACATCGTTGACCTTCATGGACTCCATTTCGGATTTCATGGCTTCAAGCCATTTCTCGGAATCAGGTCTCTGCATAGCATCCATATAGGTGATCGGATCCTCATTATTCTCATCAAGTTCGATGGGATCACCATCCCGGACCAAGAAACCGTAGTATCTGTCCGACTGACGCGGTACTCTACCGGATCGCCTTAATGGTGCAGGTATATTGGGCTCCGGATCTGATCTAATCATATCCGACTCAGGTTCAGCTATTGGTGTCGGTCCTTCTACCTGTTGAACTTCATCAAGTTCAACCTTAGAGGCAACGGTTCCTTCACAGGAACTCCTTTTCTAAAAAGATTGCCTTAAGGCTGACGAACACCTTTTGTTCATCAGCATGGTAGAAAAAATATCTTTTTGTCTCTTTGGGGTACCCTATGAATGAGCATTTGTCAGACCTAGGTCCAAGTTTGTCTGTGACTAATCGTTTGACATAGGCCGGGCACCCCCAGACCCTAAGGTGTGAAAGTGCTGGCTTACGTCCCGTCCATATCTCATATGGAGTCTTAATTACAGACTTACTTGGAATCCTATTTAACAGATAACAGGCCGATTTGAGTACATATCCCCAGAAGGATATCAGCAAGCTAGCAAAAAATCCATCATGGATCGGACCATGTCTAACAGAGTCCGATTCCTCCTTTCAAACACACCATTATGCTGTGGTGTTCCTGGAGGAGTCCATTGGGAGAGAATCTCATTCTCTCTTAGATATGTGAGAAACTCACTAGAAAGGTATTCTCCTCCTCGATCAGATCGAAGAGTTTTAATACTCTTTCCAGTTTATTTTTCTACTTCACTTCAGAATCGTTTGAACATTTCAAATGAATCCGACTTATGTTTCATCAGATAGACATATCCATATAGGTATAGGTCATCCGTGAAAGCTATGAAGTAGAAATATCCACCTCTAGCACTGGTGCTCATGGGCCCACATACATCAGTATGTACTAGGCCCAAGAGCTCAGTAGCTCTCTCACCTTTTCCAGTAAAAGGTGACTTGGTCATTTTACCAAGAAGACAGAACTCACAGGTTGGAAGTGATTCACAATCACTGACTTTGAGGATTCCCTCTTGAGTCAACCTGTTTATTCTGTTCTTATTTATATGACCTAGCCTCCAATGCCATAAGTAGATATTTGACACACTATCTAATCTAGGGTGCTTGCCAGTAGAATAGACTCTTATCAGGCTTGATCTTTTTGGTCTGACTCTGCACAGATGTCCCAGCCTGAACTTGCACCTTCTTGACTTTCTTCTTCTTGTTCTTCTTTCCTTTCTCAAAGGGTCGAGAACCAGAAGATGAACCTCCCACTGAGTTCACTGAGTTCACCGACTCCTTGAGGAGTTGGTGATCCTTCTCAAAGTTCTGAAGCAACCCCATTAACCCATGGTAGTTTACTTCAGGCTTTGTCATTCTATAATGAGTGAGGAATGGGAGACAAGACTTGGGCAGCGAGTTCAGTATTGCATCTTTCCCAAGCTGCTTTCAAGGGAAAGCCGAGCTTGCTCAATCGTTCCATCAGCTCGATCATGTACAATACATGATCAGTGATAGAGACTCCATCCCGTATTTTGGCGTTGAAGATGGCACAACTAGTCTTGTGCCTCTCTACGTCATCGGGTGTGCCAAAGGTATCCTCCAACACTTGAAGCATGTCCTTTGGCTGAGCCGTCTCGAATCTGCGACTGAACTCGTCGCTCATGATAGCAGCTAGCATGATACAGCACATCGTGGTCCGGTCACTGAGCCACTTCTGGTAAGTGTCTCTGACTGTTCCACATGCATTGACAGCTGGCTCCTCAGGTGCAGGATCTAATATCACATATAGGATCCGTTCATGCTCCAGGACTATCTTCAACTTTCGATACCAGCTATCGAAGTTGGATCCCACCAACTTATCATTGTCCAACAATGATCGGAGTGATAGGGAAGTGGCCATATTTGCACAAAGGAGAACCATAACCTAATTAGTAATTGATTCATTAAACCTAAAGATTTGGACTTTAATCAAAAGGTTTCTCCCACTATTTTATTCGAATTGGTAGCCTCTACCTCCAATTCGAGGAATTATCCTAATTCCTTAGCGGGTACTAGAATCCACTTAGACTGCACACAAGCCCAACTTTGGTTGGCCAACCCATGTACATCTAAGGGTAGGTTCATAACCAATTGTTTCTCTAAACAATTTCTAGTAATTTTAATTTTGCCCCAGAAACCTAATCAGTAGGCTTTGGCCTCCACTGTAAGGATCCAGTTAGGTCCAACCATTAACATGATCATACTTGGTATATCTAACCAACGAATGATTAAGCCCAACTTTGGTTGGCTCACCTAACCACCATTAGAGAGAAACTTCCAAGTCGTCATATGATGAGTGATAATTCCATTAGTCAACAAGCACCAGGCCTTTGGGTCTGCAATGATTATTGAGTTCATGGACTCATTATCAAACACCTTAATGGGAGGCTATGACTCAGTTATCTCCATAACTTTATCATTTTAAGGACCTAATAATTTTAGAGGATTTAAATAATATAGAGGATGAGGTCAGATGAACCAGCTTATCATGATCCTCCCACTGACTTCACCAAGTCAGCTTAAGGGAGACCATTAAAAGGGCTGGTCTAGGAGCACCTAAATCAGTCACACTGATTTACCTAGCTGACATGGGTCAGCTCGAATAGTTAAGTGATCCGATCAAAACATAATTTCACCAAGAGGCCAGGTAAGTTCGATCAGTGGGAGGGTCTGCCAAAGCTTGCCTTAGACACCATCATGAATGGCCAGGTAAGCGGGCTCCCAATTAAAAACCACCGGTCTGGTTTACCTTAGACACCAACTGGTTTAATTAGTTTCGATTAGATCAACCTAACAGTTCGTGCTAGATCGCTTAGCCAAGAATCAAGTCCATTTGGTTCTCGTTAAAGACATGGACTTGACCAACTACAACTATTGTAATTGATCTAGAGAATCCTTGACCTAATCTAAGACAACAATTGATTAGATTTAGTCAATTCTCTAATTAAGTCCATCTTTAATCTAACCATAGGTCTAACCCAATTAATGGACCTAGTTTTCACTAACCCATTAACCCAATGTGTTATGATTTGTGTCTTAGGTTCTTCAATTCACAATCCTAGAACCTAATCAAATAACTTCTTAATTCTTAATTAAGTTTTGGGCTGAGGGTTGGGTTTGGCTTTTCAAAAAATCATTTTCATATTTGTAAAACAATTTTACAATATGATTCTATTAACCATATTGCATGTTTGATTCCGAATCAAGATGCAAGTGAAATAAACATGAAACTACTTTAGATCTAATCTAAACAGGTTCATGTAATTGAAATAATTTCAACTTTAAACAATTTCTTTGCACAAAAATTATTAACAAAGAGATTTTATTTCAGATTTAAACATCTTTTAAATCTAATAAATCATAAATTTAATCTAGATCATATCTAATAAATTTATGATTAAAGATAGATCTACACAAACTAGGACAACCTTTGCACTGTAAGGGGTAAACCTTACAGCAGGACAACCTTGCAGTTTGTGATTGATCTAAAATTTTAATTTCAGATTTAATAATCAGATTATAAATTAGATCTAATCTAAAAAATAATCTAAGCATGTATAAATAATCATGTAATAAAGAACCTAGGCTCTGATACCAATTGAAGGAACCAGATCTAGGGTTTCAGGGTTAGATCTTGAAACTTTTTCAAGATCATACAGCGGAAGACTAAAATAAATCAAAATTTATTTTCTAAGATCAAAAAATCCCTAGATCTAAGATCCTATTACATGATTATTACATAGCATTAAATCAAAAATTAAAATATATATAAATATAGTATGAATTACATGTTGATCATATCAACATGTTTCTATACTAGCTACATCTAATGTATGTATTAAATAATAGATCAGATCTATTACCTTGCAAGTTAGACGCTCTAACCTTGCTGATCCAGGCTTAAGGATGATGTTGCAAGCCGCACACGCGTCCGGCCTCTAGGAGTCGTCCACACGAGCCCACGAATCTTGATCAGAAGTCCTGCTTCAGGAAATCAGCACAGTATGCTAGTACTGCGCTGATCCTTCTTTGATGGTTGATCAGGTGCCTCCTTCTTCTTGATTTGGACTCTTCCAAAGATGGAAAGTAGAAGGAGGAGTTTCAGATCTGAGACGCTCTCAGGAAACTCAAGATGGAAGGAGGAAAGATATGAAAATAGAAACCCTAGAAGAAGACCCTCTTCTTCTTCACGTTTTTCTCTCTAGACACCCAAACTTGCATCTTTTATATCTCCACGACCCAAAGGTATTTCTTTCTGATTTTTGGATGGCAGAAAGGACTCTCAAAAAACTATCTCTCCTTAAAATTTCACGAATAAACTCGTCTTATATAGAGAGATATTATAGAGTCCTTGTCTAGGTCAAACACCTAGTCAAGGCTTATCCAAACATGGCAAGTAAAGGGACGCCCAACTCTTGAGCACCTCCTCCATATTTTCGTGCATGGATCACCAGAAAAGGGTATACAATATGAACCCTAAAAGCCACGAAAATTCTAAAAAAAATTTGGATAAATTCGGTGCAAAATTGAAAGAGTTTTGGATTTCTAAAACTCTATCTCATAGAATTCGAAATCCAAACTTATTCCTTTTAGATTTGATCCAAATCACCTTCCATGTAAGAAAGAAGAGAGGAGACCTTTTGTGAACGTGGGAGAGATCTGGGAGAGGGCTTTTGTCGCACAAAATAATTGGAGATTGGCGTTGAATAAGAGAGAGGGCGTGGAGAAGGCTTATGTGGCGCAAGGTGGAATCCTAGTCCTACTAGGATTCTGTCTCATAACTTGTTTTAATTTGGTTTCCCAAACCAAATCAAATAAAAATTAGATCAACCCAATTAAAATAGGTCTTAACCCAATTAAGAACCTAATTTAATCAGATTAAATTATATTTAAATCTGATTTAATTTTCTAATCAAATTAGAAATTAGATTGACCCAAGTCCTAGTTGAACTAGGACTAGTTTTTCCTTGCACTTGGCTTATCCAATAAACCAATTGGACTTGATCCAATCAAGCCCAAACCAAATCTAATTAAATCATATTTAATTAGACTTAATCTCAGCCCATTGGCTTAATCAAATTAAGCTAATTAGCAATCGAATTGCTAATCGATCCTCCTGCAACACTTGCACTGGGTTAAATATCAATCGTATTGATCATCTAACCCTAGAACGATTCTTAATCGTTGATCAACCATCCGATCGGATCATGAACTCTAATGTGTGTGACCTCATAGGTCCGAACCTAAGCTGGTAGCATAGGAATAAATTTCTATACCAATCGAAGTGACCATCTAGCAATGGTACCCGACGACCGGATAGGTCGAATGTGTAGAACAACATCCTTAGAACCCATGCGGATATAGTTTTCATATAATTCATCCCCTTGACCAAAATGATCATAGGACACCCCAGAGCTCAACTGTCAACTCTGATCAGGTTGTCCACATTGTATTTCAAAATATCAAATCCATCTGATGGATTACCCTGGCCAAGGTTTTGCTAAATTGAAATACAGCGACTCATTCTTCTCCAACTCTTGGAGTGGTCAATCCCATCTCGATCACACTCTGACTTCGCAAGTACTTGACTGTGCCCAGAAGCCTTCCATCTCTGAATTAAAAATTCAGTTAGTCCAGTACCAAAGCACAGTGAGTTGCTTGCAAGTCACTGAGGCGATCTCAAGTCTAAGGGACACTTATACCTATATCCCATCAGAGACATTCTCGACAGCAGAATGCTCTGGAGTTGGTCACGTTCAATGACGATGTACCCTTACATCTCACCTGTATGCCATACCAGTGTCTCCACACTCCTTGGTTAAGAGGACAACCAACCCATATGGCCTACAGCGACCTATGCTTGATAGAAGCTGTCGTCCTTATTAACAGCCTATCATTTGGTCGTGAACAGTTTTAAGGACTAATCGATAAATCCTCTCTTTATCGAACTTAAATAGTCCTAAGGACTTCATCATAACAACGGAGTTCATTAGAAGATGAAAGCTTATGATGAAAATGCCAAATATATTTTATTTATTAACAAATCAATTACAATACTTGGTTGCTCAACCGTCAACAGCTTGACGATTGGCTTTTTAGGACACATTTCCCAACAATCCAAACATATTGAAATAAGACATCATTTTATAAGAGAACATGTTCAAAATAAAAATATAATTCTTGAATATGTTTGCACTGAAAATCAATTAGCTGATATCTTTACAAAGGCCCTTAGTGAGGATAGATTCTGTGAAATTAGGAAAAATCTAGGAATTCTTGATCCATATGCCTAAATTTTTCTCAATTTCCAAGAATTGATGTCAAAAATTCTTAGAGCTCAATTTCTAACATCTATCCTGGTCCCAAAAGCTCAAGTTTATCATTCTAAATACTTATCTTTGAGCAAAACTCCTTCTCCCAAAATTTTAAATTTTTTTGGAATTTATTCATATTTTTTTTGAATTTCTGAACTTCATGAGTCGACCCCCATGAGTCGACTCAATGGCAAACTTGTTATTTCCTCAAACTTTCCACGGGCTCATTGTTTTTATATGGGATCCTGTTCGTGAGCCGACCCATCCTTTCATCTTCCTCCTTCCAAAAGCTGACTTCCCCATTTCCATTTGCTCCAAATCCAAGGATCTAGCTCGAGGCACTTCTCCCTCCTCCTCTCCACCAAAAATCGCCACCTTGGAAAGGGATTTTTGTGCTTTCTCCCATTGTTTGACACGGTTGGAGCGTGCCCTAGCACTCCACCGTTCTTCCCAAATCCACCTCTTTTCTCCACCAAAATCCCTCTTCACTCTCTTGTGATCCCTCCTCCACTCATTCACTTGTTCCTCCAAGTCTCCTTGCCTGCTACTGTAGTGAATATGGCTCCAAAGATGAAGCTTCCCCAAAGAAGAAAGTCAGTCCGTGAGCTTGAAGAAAATGTCCGAAAGAAAAGGCAAGCTGCTCAGTCTTTCACTGCTCCCACTCCAGCTTCAGTATCTGCTCAAGGTCCCCCTCAATCCTCCCTAAGCCCCAATAAGAATCCTCTATCTGATAGAAAAGTTGAAACCGGGAAGAATATAGATTTTCAGTTCTTTGAAAAAGAGGGTTTTACATTTGCAACCAAGATTAAAAATCAAGGATGGGGTTTCTACTGCTCCCTTAAGGAAGTCACCTATGTTGACCTAGTTAGAGAATTCTACCAGAATCTACATTATGGAAATGGGTCAGTGACTTCAACAGTCAAGGGTATTGATATTTGCTTGGATTCTAGTATATTGGGAGAAATACTTCATTTGCCTAGTGAGGGTTACTCTTATATGGAACTCCCAGTAAAAGAAGAGGGGATCAGTATTATACTAGGGGGAACTTATTCAGGAAGTTTAAATAAATTGGAAGCAAAGATTTTGTCTATTGAGATGAGGATCCTACATCAGATGGTAACGAAGCTCTTCTTTCCTAGGAGTGGTAGGCATGATTTACTTTCCAGCAGAGATGTATGTATCATGTTTCATGTCATCACTCAGACCCCCCTGAACCTCCCTGCACTTATGATAGAGGCCATGAGAGAGACTTTGAACAGATCCAAGGCACACTTGCCTTTTGGTATGGCCCTTACTCGAGTATTTAGGAGGTTTGGAGTTAGCTGTGAGGGGGAGGCATCTACTAAGCTCTCTCATGTGGACACTTTCAACCAACACACCCTGCACCGAATGAGATTTACAAAGACTGATGGTGGTTGGATCAAGGGAGCTGAGGAGAGAGCTGGGGAAAGAGCTGAAGATAGAGTTGAAGACAGAACTGAAAGCAGAGCAGAAGAAGAAGGTCCATCATCTCCTGTCCATGACTTCAGGGCAGCATCACCAGATATCCAGTTCATTCCTGATACAGAGGCTGGCCCTTCTGAGTTTACTAGGATGCCCACACCAGTGTATCAGCCAGAGAGCAGAGCAACTCAATCAGAGTTCAGACTGGCTGACGATCAGATCGAGCAAATATCACAGCGTGTGGCTTCTTTGCTATCTAGTCAGTGGAGCAGTACTACTTTTGCACCAGGAGCCACTTCTTCTGATCAGACCATGACTCCCCATATCTTCACTGTGTTTCAGATGATATCAGATCAGTCCATCCGGATTCAGCAGCTTGAGGACACCGTCTGGAGACTGACTGGCAGAGTTCTTGACTTGCAGGGGCAAGTCCTTGCTTTGGCCCATCCTCAGCCACAGGAGTCCACTATTGAGGTCACAGACCTCACTGCAGAGGCTGCCAGGCTCAGAGGAGCACTGGAGGGTGGATATGAGTTACTGAGGAGAGAGATCCGAGGATCGAGTGAGCATGCATCCACTCAGTTCACTGCTCTACTTCAGTCTGTTTTCAGAGCACTGAACGTACTTGATTCCATCAGACTCACCCTTTCTGTTCAGTCCTTAGCCTCTCAGCGTTCTCAGCCTCCCAGTTCTTCTCACTCTCCTGCTTGTGCCAGAGGCAGACGGGGTAGAGGGCGCACTTCTGGTCGAGATCCATCAGCTCCTCATCCCATATCTGACGACTTCGATCCTTCTAGTCATGATCTTTACTAGATCCTAGGTGTTAGTGTCTTGTTTTAGGATATGTATTTTGGGGCCATGTATTGACAATTAGCTGGTTGACTTTTATATTATGAACTATGTATTGAAACAATTATGGTTTTATGGTATCATCTTTTACTTATATTTCTACCTTTTTTAATGATGTCGATCATATTTTTGTTATATATATTCTCCTTGTTGAAATATTGTCTTCTCTTTGTTGTTGTTTGTTGTTAATAATTGCTGTATTAAGGGGGAGCAAACATCTATGATAAACTCTAACGGGGGAGAAATTAAAGAATATTTCGGAAAAAGGAGGAGTTAACCATGTTTGATGATGTCAAAAAGGAGGAGAAATTAAACAAAAAAAATCCATCAAAAGAAAAGCAACCCATCAAAAGCAAAACTACAAATTATGAAAAATTAATGAATGAATTGGAGAATTTAAAGAACAATATCAAAAGTACAATGTTAAGTACAATGCAAATAAGTAACTTTTAAATTACTTCTTTAAATATGCTCTGATATACTTCAAAATTTTAACTTGCCTTGATACATCTTAAGAAATTTAACTTACTCTGATACATCTTAAAATTTTTTAACTTGCTCTGATACATTGTAAAATTTTTTCTGATAACATTGTAAAATTATTTTTCTTGCTCTGATACATTGCAAAATTTATTTTTCTCTTGCTCTGATACATCTAAAACTCAAAATGATCTAATACACTTTCCAAATCAACTCTTAAACATGCGTTGGCACACATAATTATTTTTGCTCTGATCAAATGAGAATGAGCAAATTTTCAAAATACAGCTTGATCTGATAACAAAAACAAGTTTTCTGCTCTAACACCAAAATCACATAATCCAATGAGCATATCTTCAAATCTTTAAGCAAATGGGCAAACTATTTTTGCATATGACCATTCGTATCACATGCCAAAAGAATCATACTCTTTTCAAGCATATACACCTATAATGCATTCTTTTGAAATTCATGATTCACATAAATGCTTTTGTTCAAATATTTTGTCATCATCAAAAAGGGAGAGATTGTTGCTCCTAGATTGATTTTGATGATTACAAAGCAGATTGAAGGGATACAAATATTTTTTATTTGAAAAAGTCTTTATGCTCTTCAGGGGCAAAAATATAATTTTACCAAAATTCTAATTTAAATTTTATCATTTGGTAGAACAAATGATTTGTGATCCATTGGTGAAAATTTTATTATTTTTAGACTTATATTTTTGAAGTTATGAATATTTGAAGTGCATGAGTCGACTCATGAGTCAACTCATGGCACAATGAGCTGTTTGGCATGCTAAAATTTCTGTTGGCACGCTACTTTTTTGGCTTGGCACGACCTATGAGTCGACTCATGAGTCGACCCACAAGGCATGAGTCGACTCATGAGTCGACCTCTGCTGGTTTGGGCCAAAAAATCCAGAAACTCATATTTCTGGCTGTTGCAACAGAGGTTGACTCATGAGTCGACCCCTGAAGCATGAGTCGACTCATGAGTCGACCCCTGCGACAGAAATTGTCCGCAATGGCTAGTTTTTAGCCCGTTTTAGTTGCTTTTAATGCTCACTTTAAGTGCTCTAACGGCTCTTTTTCTGCCTAGAATGTTTTCCTTTGTTTCTTAAAGCTATAAAAGGTTTCAAAAGGTGAAAAACAAGAAAGATATAGAAGATATACACAATATACACAAGAGACATACAAGAGATTTTGAAAGAGAAAAGCAAGAGCATTCAAGAGGGCATTCAAGAGCATTCAAAGAGAGGGTTTCTCAAGCCAACTTTTCAACCTTAATCAAAAGCTCATTTAAAGCCTTCAAGAAGCCTTCAATCAAAGCTCACCTACTCCTCAAGCGTTCATTCAACTCTTCATCCACTTTGAGGAAATCCAAAAGGGGCTTCTTCATTTGAGTAAAGTAAATTTAATATTATATTCGCTTATTTAAGGAGCTATTCTTGTACTTATTTGTGCTCTAAACTGTCTTACTCTTTGTGAGTAATTATTTTTGTTTTAGAGGGTTTCCAAAACAAGGGAAGGTTGATCCGAACCTGAAATCAGAGTGTATTGGGTTGGCTTGTACCCGAGAAACAAGTGGACTAGCTTGAGATAGCTAGTGTCGGAGTTTCCGACGTTTGTATTCGGGTTGAATACAAGTATAGTGGATTGAAATTTCCAAGTAGGAGCTTGGGGAGTGGATGTAGGTGCAAGGTTGGCACCGAACCACTATAAATCCTTGTGTTTGTGGTGTGCTTTATTGTTTCTCTTTATTTCTTCATTATATCCTTGCATTCTTGCTTTAGGTAATTAATCTTGAACTAAAGTCTTTCTCCTCATTCATCAAGTTTTTGACAAATACTTTTCATAAGTAATTAGTTAAGCTTAAAATTTTTAAAACCCAATTCACCCCCCCTCTTGGGTTGCATAGCTGGGCAACAAGAGAGTCGACTCTGCGCTAAATATGACAAACCCACTGTCCAAGCCTTTCAACCAGACAAAGACTGAAGCTCACCTTGAAAAGATGGGTCATAGGTATATGGCCAATTGACTTTATGTCAAGTGGGAGTTTGTTAGATTTGTGTCATAAAAGTCAATTGTTAGCTGACATATTTTATAATTTCAAGGCTTAATCTTGTACTAATAATATTTTTATTATCAATAAAGGATTTTTTCATTCCAATCATATTTATGTGTTCATGATTTGTCCTAAAAATTAATAAAGATAATTTTTTATATATTCTCAAAGTATTGAAAAATTTGAGATATATATTAATTAGTGATTAATTTTTAAATACTCTCGATCAAAGGATCGTCACAGAAGATAGTGATCAATCCATTCGAGATCAATGCACAGTTCACCTTCCTTGTGGGTAGATGAGTCTCGAGTCTGTAGTGTAGGGATACTGGGGTAAGGGTGTGGGTGGTTATTAAAGAAGAACTTACACTGAGCATGATCAATATGAGAAACTACATAGATGTCTACTCACTCGTCAGTGATTTTCTCGATGATGCAGTGGTGTGAGTGGTCTTTTGATGACCTGCAGTATCATTGGCTATTCGTAGTGAGGCTACTAAGTTTGACTGTACTTTTTTTGGTCTCTAACCATTCGGATCCTTGCTATATATGTTGGCTTCAGTAGGTTCAGGTTCGTTGTTTAGAGTAAGATGCACCTAGATGGAATCTATCAACCTTAGTAGAAAAGAAAAAGTCCTATGTGATTTACGAGACTGAGTTCAGAAAATCTTTGGTCAAAGCAAGTGTGAATATTGAAAAAGAGTTTTTATGAGATTCACAAATGAACTCGAGTCGAGTCAATCTATCATATGACTGATAATGGGGTCTGATGAGTTCTCTATGACCTCCGTCAAGTTAGGACTCACGATAGAAGGACTGAATCATACGATAACTGCATCTAGGGGTTCATTCTTTTATTCTATTGAGTTGTCACTACTTACTGTTAGGTGTCACTGATAGATTGTGGGACTCATCAGGCATCATCTTGATAATCGATGACCCTCGAAGGGTAGAATTAGAAATATTTCAATCCATCGAAAAGAGTTTCAATCACAATATATCTCACTACCAGATAGAATGAAACCTATAGGATCACACATTAAGGGATTTAATCTTGAATTTGCCAATTGGGCTTATAAAGTTCTAATTGGATTAGGGTTTACTGAAATCCTATTAGGTTTAAGAGAACCATGCTAACACATGGTTGAACCTAATTCTTCTCGAGATTTTGATTGAATCAAGTCCATAGCCTTGAACCTAATCTAAATCCATTTGGGTTTTAGTTGGGCACCTAAATTGTGAGCCCAAGAGGATTGGATTAAGTCAATGAGTTGGCTATATTATCTCCTCATCGTGTGTGTGGAATTATTGGAAAGAAGGGTGGTGCCTTCCTCCCTTTTTGGTAGCACCAAGGAGCGCCAACCCCTTGGATAATGTTTGAGGGGCCCACCCCCTCTTGTGGCTTGGCATGGAAAGAGAAAGAGAGAGGGGCTACGTCCCCTCTCATATGTAAGAAAACCCTAAGGGGATGCCAAGTGTTGGTGCTCCACTTATCTACCCCATATGCTTACCAAAAAAGACTGATGTCCTACCAATTAAGTATGATTTTAATGAAAAAAAATTAAATTAAAAAGATAGAAATTTTTATGAGATAAAGATGTGCCTTTTTAAGTTAATTGGTTCCTGATTTGGATTAAAGAACGATCTATTTAAAGGGACAGTCTCTTAAGGGTTGGAAGATAGAATTTTGTGAAACAAAAACTCCTCTCTCGCTTCTCCATGCCACACCCTCTCTCCCTCTTCTCTTTCCACACCCAAGGGTTGGGCATCCATCCTTCTGCATGCCAAGGTTGAGGAGGCTTTCTTCTATAGTGAGGAACGAAGAGAAAAAGGCTGCAATTCAAGAGTTGAGTTCGCAATCGAGATCAAAGAGTTGATCAAGATTATAAAAGGCTAAGATCCTACTTGGAGAAGAAGGATCTAACATGAGAAGAAAGATTTAAGGTTGATCTTGGTGGATACCTGTAGAGGTCAGACACATATGCGGCTCAAAGACCTTCGAATTTGAGATCATTGGTTGCAGTGAATTTTTACCCATGCAAAGATATTGATAGTTGATCTCGTGCTTATTTTATTTTTTTAGATTATATGCATGTCTTTACTCCTAAGCTTGGATAGGATTAGAAGAGATCTAATGTATGTGAAGTTAAAGGGTTTAACATGGTTGTTTTTCCACTACAATTGTAAATATTTTTGAAATCTATACATGCATCCTATCCGATTTTCTAACAAATAGATCTCTATGGCTATAACAGCAACTCTTGCTCCATTGCCTACTCATAGGGTCATTTCGCTGAGCCTCAACCTTCTACATTCCTTAAGACTCTACATTGAAGTGCACAAGTGTACACTAGACCCAGAATCTATTACCTAACTGGTAGTAGAAGAAATTGTTAGGTTAGTCTCGATCACGAGCAGATCTAACATACCTTCTAAAGGTGTGTCCCTTGAACTTTTTAAGCTTCCTATCGGCATTTCCTAATCTAAGACACAACCTACCTTCTCAGAACTCAAAACACCTTTCAAGTCCTTTAGCCAATCCTTATAGTTGGAATCTGGCAATTTGTTGATTTCTAAGAGGTAAGCTAGACTATTAGAGGTAAATAATTTTCTATAGAGAGAAAAAATTTCTAGTTAGACTTTTATAATTAATTTTAGTTTGTTTTAAGAAATTTATTTTAAAAACAAACTTAGCTCTCATTATTTTTTTAGATCTTAACACTCTTCGGGTTAGGAAGTAAAAATTTCTTCACGAGTTAAGATTTCTAGTGGATATTGTGGTCCCATTGATTGGCACACTACCTCACCTAACATATCTTGGTAAATGTGTCCACCAATGAGTGGACAACTCTTGCCTAATACTTCTCAAGTAAATTACAGCAAATTTGGTCTCTAAGTCCTAAAACCTCACCTGACAGATCTTGATCTCATTCCTTAATTAAGTTAGATCTACTATTGAGTGCGAGTGAAGCTGTCATTAAACCCCCACCTAATAGATCTTGAGCCCAACTAATAAGTACATTAAATATCCAAAAAGAAGTATCAAAATATCCACTAGTTGACCTTTATTCCTTAAGAATTGATGCTTTTACATGTATTTTATAGGAAAGATGATCGCCAATGCAAAGAGCCTGATTTGTAGGTTAAAAAGATTCAAATTTGGAACAAATTGGACTCACAATAGATTTTGAATGGAGACCCAAACATGGCCCAAATCCAAGCCCAATTTCCATTCAAATTGGACCCAAAATCAACCCAAAACCCAGCCCAAACCGGCTCAAAAACCTGCTCGATTTATCGTAGACCGATCGGACGATCCACACGTGGTCCACAGTGCAGTTTCAGTCGATCCATATGTTAGGAATTGTATCCTAAAGCCAATCATTTGACGATTGTGCTAATTATAAATGTATATGAATTGATAAACAATAAAAATTATTTGATATTTTTCATCATAAGGATACATCTTCTAACGAACTCTTATATTATGATGAAGTCCTTAGGACTACTTTCATCAATAAAGGAGGATTTATCGCATGTCCTTAAATTGGTTCGCGATCAAATGATACACTATTATTAGGACAATAGCGATATCAAGTGTAGATCGTTGTATGCCATATGCATTGATTGTCCTTATAACCAAATGGTATGGAGATACTGGTATGGCATACAGGTGAGATGTAGGAGTACATCGTCACGGAATATGACCAACTGCAGAGCACTCTGCTGTCAAGGATAGCTCGTGAAGTGTATAGGTATAAGTATCCCTCCGATCTGAGATCACCATGGTGACTTATAAGCAACTTACTATACTTTAATACCAAACTAACTGAATTTCTAATTCAGTGACGAAAGATTTTTGGGTGCAGTCATATACTTATCAAGTCGGTGCGTGAGTCAAGATGGGATTGATTTCTTCGAATTATTAGAAGATATGCATCAGTGTAATTCAATTTAGCAAAATCTAGATCCGGATAATCTATGTGTTGGATTTGAAAAAGATTGAAATATAATATGGATGACTTATCTATGATTGATAATTAAATCCTAAGTCATCCTCGAGCTTAGGGCTAAAGGGATAAATTATACGGTAACCATACACCAATAGGTTCTTGAATATTGCTTCACCATCATTCGACCTATCCGGATGTTGGGTTATCATTGCTAGATGGTTATGTTGCTCCCTAGATTGATTTTGATGATTACAAAGCAGTTGAAGGGGTACTAATAATTTTCATTTGAAAAAGACCTATTGCTCTTCAGGGGCAAAATCATAATTTTACCAAAATTTTGATTTGAAAGTATCAAATGATAGAACAAAAGATTTGTGATCCATTGGCAAAAATTTCATTATTTTTGGACTTGTATTTTGAAAGTTATGCATGTTTGAAATTCATGAGTCGACCCATGAGTCAACTCATGGTACATGAGCTGTTTGGCACGCAGATTTTCTGGCTTGGCACAACTTGTGAGTCGACCCATGAGTCGACCCCCAACGTATGAGTCGACCTATGAGTCGACCCCTGCAGTTTTTAGGTCAAAAATCACAGAACCTTGTTTTCTGATATTTTTCCATAGAGGTCGACCCATGAGTCGACCCCCAAGGCATGAGTCGACCCATGAGTCGACCCCTGCAGTTTTTAGGCCAAAAATCACAGAACCTTATTTTCTGGTATTTTTCCACAGAGGTCGACCCATGAGTCGACCTCCAGGCATGAGTCGACCCATGAGTCGACCCTTGTGATGAGATTTCTCTGCAACGGCTAGTTTTTAACCCGTTTTAAGTACTTTTAATGCTCATTTAATATGGTCTAACGGCTCTTTTTCAGCCTAGAATATTTTTTTCTATTTCTTAAAGCTATAAAAGGATCCAAAAGGTGGGAAACAAGTAGATAGAAAAAGGGGGATTCAAAAGAGATTGAAAGAGATTTGAAGAGCATTCAAGAGAGCATTCAAGAGCATTCAAAAGAGAGAATTTGAAAAAGGGTTTTTCAAGCCAACTTTTCAGCCCTTATCAAGAGTTCATTCAAAGCTTTGAAGAAGCCTTTAATCCAAGCTCACCAACTCCTCAAGTGCACGTTCAAGTCTCCAACCACTTTGAGAAAATCCAAAAAGGGTCTTCTTCTCTTGAGTAAAGTGTATTTAAAGTTATATTCGCTCATTAAAGGAGCTTTTCTTGTACTTATTTGTGCTATAAATTGTTTTACTCAGTTTGAGTGATTGTTTTTGTTTTGGAGGGGTTCCAAAATAAGGGAAGGTTGATCCGAACCTAGAATCGGAATGTATTGGGTTGGCTTGTACCAAAAAAATAAGTGGTCTAGCTTGGGATAGCTAGAGTCGGAGTTTCCGACGTTTGTATTCGGGTTGAATACAAGATTAGTGGATTAGAATTCTCAAGTAGGAGCTTGGGGAGTGGATGTAGGTGCAAGGTTGGCACCGAACCACTATAAATCCTTTTGTTTGTGGTGTGCATAATTGCTTCTCTTTAACTCTTCATTATTTCCTTGCATTCTTGCTTTTGGCAATTAGTCTTGAATTAAGTTTATTCTTCTCACTCATTTAGCTATTGACGAACTTTTTTCATAAGTCATTGGTTAAGCTTAAAATTTTTAGAAACCCAATTCACCCCCCCCCCTCTTGGGTTGCATAGCTGGGCAACAAGTGGTATCAGAGCCCTGTGCTCTAGCCCTTCTTTGATCTAAACAATCAAAGAGCCAAAGATCTATGGCAACCCACGTCGGTACTTCTCTAGCCGAGGGGCAATCCACCAACGACCTCCACTTTTCAATGGGTCTAATTACACCTATTGGAAAGCTCGGATGAAAATATTCATACAAGCACTCGACTATGATATGTGGAGTATCATAGTGAACGGTCCTCACACACCCACTAAAATTATAGATGGTGAGGAATCAACCAAACCCGAGAAAGAATGGGATGAGGTTGATAAGAAGATGGTCCAATTAAATGCTAAAGCAATGAATGTTCTTTATTGTGCTCTTGATGCAAACGAATTTAATCGCATTTCTACTTATTCATCTGCTAAAGAAATATGGGATAGGTTAGAAGTAACCCATGAGGGAACCAATCAAGTAAAAGAGTCTAAAATAAACATGCTTGTGCATAAATATGAATTGTTTAAAATGGAGCATGATGAGTCCATTACTGAAATGTTTACTCGCTTTACTGATATTATTAATGGTTTAAAGAGTCTTGGTAAGTCCTATACTAACAGTGAGCTTGTAAGAAAGATTCTCAGGTCCTTACCAAGAACGTAGGAAGCCAAAGTGACTGCCATCCAAGAAGCCAAGGACTTGAACACTCTACCTCTAGAAGAGCTTCTTGGATCTTTGATGACTCATGAGCTAAGCATGAAGCAACATCAAGAGGAAGAAGTCAAAAAGAAAAGAATCATTGCCCTCAAATCCACAGCTCCATCAGATGAAGAAACTGATGACACTGAAGATGAAGAACAGGATGAAGAGATGGCACTCATCACCCGAAGATTTAAGAAATTTTTGAGAAAAAAGAAACAGGGGATGAGGAAGAGGCCATTCACAAAAGAGAAACAAAGCAAAGAAAAAGAAAAAGACCAACCCCTTATCTGCTACGAGTGCAAGAAGCCGGGACACTTCAAATCCGAATGCCCACAACTGAAGAAAGGTCCCAAGAAGTTCAAGAAGAAGGCCATGATGGCCACATGGAGTGCGAGTGATGACTCAAGCTCTGATGAGGAAATCTCAACCGAACAAGCCAACCTGTGCCTTATGGCACATGAAAATGAGGTAATTTTCGAAACCCCTAGTGACTTTACATTTGAAGAATTACATGAAGCATTCTATAATTTAGTTGATAAATTAAAGAAACTAGAGATGAAGAACAAAGAACTAAAATTGAAAAATCAATCTTTATTGAAACAAACTAAAAATATTTCAATTAAAAAATCCACCCTGCTTCAAGAAAATCAAAGCTTAAAGAATGAAATCGCCAAGCTAAAACCAATAGTAGAAAAGTTCACCTTGAGTTCAAATAAACTCAATATGATTCTTGATAATCAAAAAGCCGTGTATGATAAGGCTGGACTTGGCTATAACCCCTTGAAGAAATAAAAATATCTGAAAAATATTTATATAAACTTTTTAAGTAACAAGTCTACCAATATTACTTGTTTCAAATGTGGTATAGTAGGATAAATCATACACTTGTTTCTCTAACAAATCTGCAAAATCAACTATAAAGAAAATATGGGTTCCAAAAGGAACCATTATAACTAACCAAAAAGGACCCAAGAAAGCTTGGGTACCTAAAACAAAAACTTGACTTTTGCTTGCAGGTGTGTCTAGCATCCCAAGGAGAAAACAGGAAATGATATCTTGACAGTGGATGCTCGAGACACATGACTGGTGATGAATCACAATTCATCACGCTTGATGCTAGGGATGGAGGGATGGTCACCTTTGGAGACAATGGCAAAAGAAAGATCATCGGTATAGGTAACATTGGTATCACTCCCTCTAAATATATTGAAAATATTTTGTTAGTAGATGGTTTAAAGCATAATTTACTAAGTATTAGTCAATTTTGTGATAAAGGATATAAAGTAGTTTTTGAATCGTCTGTGTGCATTGTAACTAGTCCTGTTAATGATGGCATTAAATTTTTTGGACATAGACATGGTAATATTTATATGGTAGATTTAAATGATTTAGCCAAAATAAACATGCAATGCCTAGTATCCTTAAATACTAAAATTAATGAGACAAGTTGGCTTTGGCATCGCAGACTTGCACACATTAGCATGCACTCTCTTTCAAAATTAATTAAAAAAGAATTAGTTCTTGGTTTGCCAAAACTGAATTTTGAAAAGGATAGAATTTGTGATGCATGCCAATTAGGTAAACAAACAAGAGTTTCATTTAAATCCAAAAATATTGTTTCAACTTCTAGACCTTTAGAGCTTTTGCATATGGACTTATTTGGACCAACTAGAACCACTAGTCTAGGAGGAAAATGATATGGTTTTGTAATTATAGATGATTACTCTCATTTTACTTGGGTTTTCTTTTTAGCACACAAAGATGAAACTTTTCATATTTTCACTAAATTTTACCGAAAAGTCACTAATGAAAAAGAATTTTCAATTCAAAATATTCGAAGCGATCATGGAACTGAATTTAAAAATCAAGATTTTGAAAACTTTTGTGATGAAAATGGAATTGGCCATAACTTTTCTGCTCCTAGGACACCCCAACAAAATGGGGTAGTAGAAAGAAAAAATAGAATCTTAGAAGAAATGGCCCGTACCATGCTTTGTGAAAGCAACCTTCCAAGATATTTTTGGGTGGAAGCAATTAACACAGCATGTTACATTTTAAATCGTGCTTTGATTAGACAAATTTTAAAGAAAACCCCCTATGAGCTTTGGAAAGAAAGAAAACCTAATATTTCTTATTTTCATATTTTTGGTTGCCGATGTTTTGTGTTAAATATTGGTAAAGAAAGACTTGATAAATTTGATGCAAAATCAGATGAAGCAATCTTTCTTGGTTACTCCTCCACTAGTAAAGCTTTTAGAGTTTTTAACAAAAGAACTTTAGTAGTAGAGGAGTCCATACATGTTGTTTTTGATGAATCTAACGATCTTCCTTCAAGGAAGAATGAGGATGTTGATGATGCAGATCCTCTAATAGAAGGAATGAAGGAGATCACTCTGAAAGATTCAACAACTCAAGAGGATGAGGAACAAGAAGATAAACAAGATGAGAGAGGTGAAGAAATTCAAGAACAACCTCAAGGTACAAATGACCTACCCAAGGAATGGAGGTATGTTCACAATCATCCTAAGGAGTTAATTATTGGTGATCCTATGCATGGGATAAAAACTCATTCTTCACTTAGAGATGTATTTAATCATTGTGCTTTTGTATCTCATCTTGAACCAAAAACTATTGAAGAAGCTGAAAATGATCATAATTGGATTAATGCAATGCAAGAGGAACTTAATCAATTTGAAAGAAATAATGTATGGACTTTAGTATCAAGACCTAAAAATTATTCAATAATTGGCACAAAATGGGTCTTTAGGAACAAATTAGATGAACATGGTAATGTAATAAGAAATAAAGCAAGACTGGTTGCTAAAGGTTATAATCAAGAAGAAGGAATTAATTTTGATGAGACCTTTGCACCTGTTGCTAGATTAGAAGCCATTAGACTTCTACTTGCATACGCTTGCTTTATGAAATTCAAATTATTTCAAATGGATGTCAAAAGTGTATTTTTAAATGGATATATTGCTGAAGAAGTCTATGTAGAACAACCCCTAGGTTTTGAAAATCATGCTTTTCCAAATCATGTTTTTAAGTTAAATAAAGCTTTATATGGATTAAAACAAGCACCTAGGGCTTGGTATGATAGGCTAAGCAAATTCTTACTAAATAATGATTTTTCAAGAGGTAATGTAGACACAACCCTCTTTATTAAAAGAAATCAAAATGATTTGTTAGTTATATAAATTTATGTTGATGACATTATTTTTGGGTCTACTAATGAGTCTCTTTGTCAAGACTTTGCTAAGCTCATGCAGGGGGAGTTTGAGATGAGCATAATGGGAGAAATTACCTTCTTCCTCGAACTCCAAATCAAACAAACAAAAGAAAGAATCTCCATCACCCAAAGCAAGTACACCAAGAAATTACTCAAAAGATTTGGAATGGAGAACTCCAAGGCAATTGGCACACCCATGAGCCCCTCATGTAAGCTTGACAAGGATGAAGAAGGTAAATGTGTAGACTTAAAATACTATAGAGGTATGATTGGCTCTCTATTATATTTAACTGCAAGTAGGCCTGATATCATGTTTAGTGTCTATTTGTGTGCTAGATTTCAATCTAATCCTAAAGAATCTCATTTGAATGCTATTAAAAGAATCCTTAGATACTTGAATGGTACTCAAACTCTAGGGTTATGGTACTCTAAGGACTCACTAATTGATTTATTAGGATATTCAGATATTGATTTTGCTGGATGTAGATTAGATAGAAAAAGCACAAGTGGAACTTGCCAATTTCTTGGAGTTAACCTAATCTCCTGGTTTAGCAAGAAACAAAATTCGGTAGCACTGTCTACGGCTGAGGCCGAATACATTGCAGCCGGAAGTTGTTGTGCTCAAATCTTGTGGATTAAGCAACAACTCGAAGACTTTGGTATCAAACTTAATGACACACCCATAAGATGTGACAACACAAGTGCCATAAATCTAACTAAAAATCCAATTCAACATTCAAGGTCTAAGCATATTGAAATAAGACATCATTTTATAAGAGAACATGTTCAAAACAAAGATATAACTCTTGAATATGTTTGCACTGAAAATCAATTAGCTGATATCTTTACAAAGGCCCTTAGCGAGGATAGATTCTGTGAAATTAGGAGAAATCTAGGAATTCTTGATCCTTATGCCTAAGTGTTTCTCCATTTCCAAGGAATCGATTTGAGATCAATTTTCATCATCTCTCTTGGTCCTAAAAGCTCAAGATTATCATTCTCACAACCTGTCATTGAGCAAAATTCCTTCTCCCAAAATTCTAAATTTTTTCAGAATTTATTCATATTTTTTCTGAATTTTTGTGATTCATGAGTCGACCCCCTAGGGTCGACCCATTGGCAAACTTGTAATTTTCGGCCAACATCCCACGGGCTCATTCCATTTTGTCTTAAAACCTGTTCATGAGCCGACCCTCTATTCTCTTCATCTTCCTCCCTCCAAGACCCGTCATCCTCATCTTCTTTCTCTCCAAAACCAAGGATTTAACCCAAGAACATTCTCCCTTCTTCTCTCCACCTCAAATCACCGCCTGGGAAAGGAGCTTTCCGCATCTTTCTCCCTTGATTGAAGCGGTTGGAGCGTGCCCTAGCCTCCACCGTTCTTCTCAAAACCGTCTCTTCTCTCCGCCAAAATCCCTTTCCATCCTCTTGTAACCCTCCTTCTACTCATCCATTTGATCCTCCGAGTCTCCCTGCCTGCTCTTGTGGTAAGAATGGCCCCAAAGATGAAGCTCCCTCAAAGAAGAAAATCAGTCCGTGAGCTGGAAGAAAGCGTCCACAGGAAAAGACAAGCTGCTCAGTCCTTCACTGCTCCCATTTCGGCTTCAGTGTCTGCTCAAGGTCCCTCTCAGTCTCCCCTTAGCCCTAGCAAAATCCCTCTATCTGATAGGAAGGTTGAAACCGGCAAGAATGTGGATTTTAGATTCTTTGAAAAAGAAGGTTTCTCCTTTGGGACAAAGATAAAAAACCAAGGCTGGGGTTTTTACTGCTCTCTCAAGGAAGTTACTTTTGTAGACTTGGTTAGAGAATTTTATCAAAATCTGCATTATGGCAATGGAACAGTAACTTCTACAGTTAAGGGAGTTGATATCTGTCTGGATCCTATTATTTTGGGAGAGATACTACATTTGCCCTGTGAGGGATATTCTTACATGGAACTCCCAGTGAAGGAAGAGGGGATCAATGTAATTCTAGGAGGAACCTACTCGGGAAGTTTGAATAAATTGAAAGCCAAAATTTTGTCAATTGAAATGAGAATCCTACATCAATTAGTGACAAAGCTCTTCTTCCCTAGGAGTGGTAGGCATGACCTCCTTTCTGGCAGAGATATTTGTATAATATTTCATGTGATCACTCAAACCCCATTAAACCTCCCTGCTTTAATGATTGAGGCCATGAGAGAGACACTGAACAGATCCAAGGCACATCTGCCTTTTGGTATGGCCCTTACACTAGTTTTCAGGAGGTTTGGAGTCAGTTTTGAGGGGGAGGCATCTGCTAAGCTTTCTCATACAGACACCATCAACCAACACACTCTGCACCGTATGGGATTTACTAAATCTGATGGTGGTTGGATCAAGGGTTCTGAGGAGAGAGCTGAGGATAGAGTAGAGGACAGAGCTGAAGAAGAAGGTCCCTCATCTCCTCTCCATGATTTCAGGGCAGCATCTCCAGATATCCAGTTTGTTTCAGACCCAGAGGCTGGCCCTTCAGAGTTCACCAAGAGGTACACACCAGTACAGTAGCCAGAGAGCAGAGCACCATCTTCAAAGTTCAGATTGGCTGATGATCAGATTGAGCAGATTTCTCAGCGTGTGGCTTCCTTGCTTTCTCATCAGTGGAGCACTTCTACATTTGCACCGGGATCCACTTCATTAGATTCATCTGATCAGACCTTGATCTCCCATATCTTTACTGTATTTCAGTTGATCTCAGATCAGTCTATTCGGATTCAGCAGCTCAAAAACAGCATTTTGAGACTGACTGGGAGAGTTCTTGACTTGCAGGGGCAAGTCTTAGCTTTGGCCCATCCTCAGCCACAGGAGAGCACTATTGAGGTCACAGACCTTACTGCAGAGGCTGGCAGGCTCAGAGGTGCATTGGAGGGTGGTTATGAGTTATTGAGGTGAGAGATCAGAGGCTCGAGTGAGCATGCATCTACTCAATTCACTACTCTGCTTCAGTCTGTTTCGAGAGCACTGAACGTTCTTGATTCCATTGGACTCACTCTTTCAGTTCAGTCATTAGCCTCTCAACGTTCTCAGCCTCCTAGTTCATCTCGCTCACCTACTCGTGCCAGCACCTTCACTCGTGGCAGAGGCAGATGGGGTAGAGGACGTACTCTTGGTCGAGATCCATCATCTCCTCACCCTATCTCTGATGACTCCGATCCATCTAGTCATGAGCTTTACTAGATCCTAGGTGTTAGTCTCTTGTTCTTTCTAGGATCTGTATTTTAGGCCATGTAATGACATTAGCTAGCTGACTTTTATGTTATGAAATATGTATTGAAACAACTATGGTTTTAAATTATATATCTACTCTTTGTTATGCTGTCAATCATCTCTTGATTATATATCTTCTCTTTATTGATAATTCATATCTATGGTAATCTATGGCATATTTTGGTTAATGATTGCTGTATTCAGGGGGAGCAAACATTAATGATTAGCACAAGAAGTTTGAAGAAACACTAAAGAGAAAACGTATTCAGAGAAAGAGGGGGAGCTGACAATGTTTGATGATGTCAAAAAGAGGGAGAAATTAAAGAAAAAGAAACATATCAAAAGCAAAATTATAAATTATTAAAAGACTTAAAAATAAAATAAATGAATTGGGGAGAAATTAAAGAACAATATCAAAAGCAAAATTATTAAATGACTTAAAAATATAATGAGTAAATTGCTAAGTACAATGCAAATGAGCGACCTTTAAAATTACTCCTTAGACATGCTCTGATATGCTTTAAAATTTAACTTGCTCTGATACATCTTAAAATTAGACATGCTCTGATATGCTTTAAAATTTAACTTGCTCTGATACATCTTAAAATTAGACATGCTCTGATATGCTTTAAAATTTAGACTTGCTCTGATACATCTTAAAATTTGACATACTCTGATATACTTTACAATTAATTCTTAGACATGCATTGGTACACTTAATCATTAAATTTGCTCTGATACTAAAACTAAATAATCAAATGAGAATGAGCAAATTTTCAAGATACAACTTGCTCTGATAACAAAAATAAATTTTCTACTCTAATACCAAAATCACATAATCAAATGAGCAAAGTTTCAAATCATTAAGCAATGGGCAAACTATTTATGCAAATGAGCACTTGTATCACATACCAAAAGAATCAATCTTCTTCTCAAGCAAATGCGCTTATAAGTTGGTAATAAATCTTCTTTTTATCTTCAAACTACTTATAATGCATTCTTTTGAAATTCATGATTCACATAGATGCTTTTGTTCAAGTGTTTTGTCATCATCAAAAAGGGGGAGATTGTTGCTCCCTAGATTGATTTTGATGATTACAAAGCAGTTGAAGGGGTACTAATAATTTTCATTTGAAAAAGAACTATTGCTCTTCAGGGGCAAAATCATAATTTTACCAAAATCCTGATTTGAAAGTATCAAATGATAGAACAAAAGATTTGTGATCCATTGGCGAAAATTTCATTATTTTTGGACTTGTATTTTGAAAGTTATGCATGTTTGAAATTCATGAGTCGACCCATGAGTCAACTCATGGCACATGAGCTGTTTGGCACGCAGATTTTCTGGCTTGGCACAACCTGTGAGTCGACCCATGAGTCGACCCCCAAGGCATGAGTCGACCTATGAGTCGACCCCTGCAGTTTTTAGGCCAAAAATCACAGAACCTTATTTTTTGATATTTTTCCACAGAGGTCGACCGATGAGTTGACCCCCAAGGCATGAGTCGACCCATGAGTCGACCCCTGTAGTTTTTAGACCAAAAATCACAGAACCTTATTTTCTGGTATTTTTTCACAGAGGTCGACCCATGAGTCGACCCCCAGGCATGAGTCGACCCATGAGTCGACCCCTGTGACGGGATTTCTCCGCAACGGCTAGTTTTTAACCCGTTTTAAGTACTTTTAATGCTCATTTAATGTGGTCTAACAGCTCTTTTTCAGCCTAAAATATTTTTCTCTATTTCTTAAAGCTATAAAAGGATCCAAAAGGTGGAAAACAAGTAGATAGAAAAAGGGAGATTCAAAAGAGATTGAAAGAGATTTGAAGAGCATTCAAGAGCATTCAAAAGAGAGAATTTGAAAAAGGGTTTTTCAAGCTATCTTTTCAGCCCTTATCAAGAGTTCATTCAAAGCTTTGAAGAAGCCTTTAATCCAAGCTCACCAACTCCTCAAGTGCACATTCAAGTCTCCAACCACTTTGAGGAAATCCAAAAAGGGTCTTCTTCTCTTGAGTAAAGTGTATTTAAAGTTATATTCGCTCATTAAAGGAGCTTTTCTTGTACTTATTTATGCTATAAATTGTTTTACTCAGTTTGAGTGATTGTTTTTGTTTTGGAGGAGTTTCAAAACAAGGAAAGGTTGATCCGAACCTAGAATCGAAGTGTATTGGGTTGGCTTATACCCAAAAAACAAGTGGTCTAGCTTGGGATAGCTAGAGTCGGAGTTTTCGATGTTTGTATTCGGGTTGAATACAAGATTAGTGGATTGAAATTCCCAAGTAGGAGCTTGGGGAGTGGATGTAGGTGCAAGGTTGGTACCGAACCACTATAAATCTTTTTGTTTGTGGTGTGCATAATTGCTTCTCTTTAACTCTTCATTATTTCCTTGCATTCTTGCTTTTGGCAATTAGTCTTGAATTAAGTTTATTCTCCTCACTCATTTAGCTATTGACGAACTTTTTTCATAAGTCATTGGTTAAGCTTAAAATTTTTAGAAACCCAATTCACCCCCCCCCTCTTGGGTTGCATAGCTGGGCAACAGGTTACATCGATTGGTTCAGGAAGGTGTTCCTATGCTACTGACTTAGTCACACTCAAAAAAAGTTTCTGACTGATCATGTTGCTGATCAACGATTGAGAATCGTTCAAGAACTTAATCATCAATTCGATTGATGATTAACCTTATGCAAAAGTTACAATAAATTAATTCACCAAGTATTAGTAAATTAATGAAAGATTAATTAGTAATTATATTATTGATTAGCTCAATTTAATTGAGCAAAGAGAATTAAATAAAATCTAATTAAATTAGATTCAATTAGGTTTGACCCGATTAGGTTATGAGATAACTTAATTGCTAAGGGAGAATTATCCCTGATTTGATCAGGACTTTGGTTAAATCAATTTTTAATTTGATTAAAATTTAATTAAAAATTTATGAATCTAATTAAATTAAATTTTATATATTTTATTTGGACTAAATCAGATGTGATTTGGTTTGGATTCAAATAAAGAAACTTAGAGTCCTTATTGGAATAGGACTCTTCTCCCTGTGCCAACCCAGATTGCATGCCATATATCTCCGCACACAAAATTGTTTTGTATGAGATTTTTTCATACCAAAGAGTTCTTTCCCTTATCTATCTTACATCCAAATTTAATTTGGTTTTGATAAAAGAAAGATTCTAAAATTAGATTTTAAAATATTCTTTATCAGGAGAATCTGTTCTCATCCAAATCAATCTCTCCATGCCAATAAATTTTTTTCTCCTTATATGTGTGACATTTTGGGGATATTTTTCATAAGAGATTAGTTAGAGAATTGATTTATCATAAAAAAATATGGAAAGGGGTGTCCCATATTTTTTTGATATATTTTGAGATGTAAAATTATGAAGAGAGGTGGAATCTTGTAAGAGTCCAGGATCACTAGGACTTTTCACCCTACCTTCTTACATGCCTATTAAAGAGGCTTTTGTAGTTTCTTTTATGCGTGTAAGATACCAGAAGAGAGATCTTCATGGGAGAGAAGTTTGGGCATAGTTCATGGTGTGAAAAATAGAGAGAAGGATCCTCTCTCTTGGGATGTGCATAGAAATTCAGATTTTTGGTTCTAAGGGTTGGGAAGAGAGAATAAATTAGAAAAAATTTATTTTCTTCTTCATCTTTCTTTCATCTCTTCATCTCCTCCAGAAGTTCATCTTCCACCTGTAAAAAGATTTCAAAAATTTGAAAAAAAGATCTAGATCGATCAAAAAGAAGGTCTTCACTCTAGCTAGCACTCTCGAGAAGATCGATCAGATCGAGGCTTCGAGTGGATTTTTCATAGAGGCCGGATGTGTGTGCGACTATAAGTAACTAGCAAAGATCCTCTCCACCATGTCTCTCAGCAGTGAAGATCATTGATCTGTGATCAGGTATGGAGTTCTAAACTCAGATTAGAAGTAGATGTGATCTACTGCTTACATGCATGCATGCTGATTTTATCTTCAGATTATTTTAGATTTTATATGCAACATAACATGTCATAGATCCTAGAGTAGGTTGATTTGATGATTAGATTATATGTATGTTAAATTAATTTGATTAATCTAGTTTTCTTCTACTATAATATTTTCAAAAATACCTACATAAAATTACCTACACATCCCAACACTACATGCGGTGTAGGAGGAGTTTTGCATTGATCAATGGCTGAGAGGGGATCCACAAACTTGATCAATGGCTGAGAGCACTTCGAACCATGTTAAGCGGTGGTGGCCCACTCTTGTGCATGATCCAATGGTCTAGAAGCCATCCAAAGGTATGATCGGATGGCTGGAATATTGGGTTCTAGTCATGCAACGGAATATAGATTTTAAAAATTTTTAACGTGCATAAAAAAAATTTTAACACTTAAAATCAGTATATCGAAACTCAAACCCTAGAATCACCTTGTAGACTCCAATCAAACCATTCAAGCATGCAATACGATAAAAATTATATTTTTTAAAGAAGATGATTAGATGGCACAATGATCTCTACAAGGATCTAAATTAGAAGCCCTCCAATGATGATTCACAAAGAAGATGATCAAGGTCCTTCCCAACCGAAGTAGTGTTGCAGCCTTTTTTCACAAGAACATTGCCGATATCTATCTCTAAGAATGAATCACACCACTACCTATTTGCCTTTGATTCTTGTACTAGGACCATGCCAAGAACCTCTTCTCAAGAGATCTCACCATCTAGAGTTTGATTTTGTACTCCAACATATGGAAAAACCAAACCCTAGGTCAAACAGCCCTCACTTGCCTTTGTCTCTCTTCTTCTCTCTCTTTCTATTTTTTCTTCTCTTCTTTTTCTTAATTTTTTTTAATTTTTTTTTGCTTAATCCTCACTTATCCCACATCCAAATATCAGGATATCTACTTCAAAATCCATATGGGATGTCCCCTATAAAAAAGAAATGAAGAGGTGCATGGGTGTCCCAAGGGGTGCCAACTCTTGGTGCTTCACCTTCTCATATGGAGAAATGAATCCTCATGCAAGAATAAATGGTGTAGAGGAATTTAAAGTGTAGAAAAACTCTTTCTCTTCTACACCTATAAATATCATATATTAATGGTGTGTGAAAGAAATAAATAGAGTAGGAAACAAAGAGATGTATTAAAAGAAAGACTCTTCTTTTACCACACCACCAATGAGATGTCCCATTAAATTTTGGCATTGAATCCAAGTGGGTGGCATGGAGAACCTCTTTCACACATGAAACACTACCATGTAAAGGCAAGAAGCTAATTAAATATGAACCTAATCTAATTAGATTCAAGAAAACAGGTTAAGTCTAGCTCAAATACTTTGAACTAATCAAATTGAAAACTTGGGTTAACACAATGTGCTAGCATATCAAATTAACCCTTAGAACTTACAATAAGTTTAAATAAAATTAGACCAAGATTAAATTTCAAAGTGTGTGACCCATTGAATTCAAAATCTAGCCAGCAGTAGACTCAAGCTCTTGACCTAACCTTAATCCAATTAGATTAGGTCAGCTCAATTGCATCAATTAATCAGAACTTTTTCTAATTAATTTTTGAATTAAATTTTTTAAATTCTTGTGAGTCCACAAGTCAAGATTGACGTCTAGCAATGTATCATGACTATTCAAAAGAGATAAAATTTGATAGAAATATCGATGTATCTTAAATTTACTATAAGCATACGGTGTGCAATGTAGCATGTCCAATGAGTACGGATTGATCCCATGAGAAATTAAATTTTTAAAGTGTATTCAAATATTTATCCAGGTAAGCTTTAAAGAAAAAGAGGAGAGATTATTTATTGGATTACTAACTGTTAAAGTAGTAAATTAATTAATTATAAAGATAAATAATCTAAAAGATCTAAGACTTTTGAATCTACTAGACCGATGAATTATAGATCCTTCCTATAGTTTCTCTTACAATGTCCCTTGATTAAGGTATAAAACATGAACAAGCATGGATCATGAAAAGATTTAACTTAACTATGGCCCATCAAGCATTTTGCTTTCACCCTAATTAAGAGACTTTTTCTATCAACTACTTCTCTTGTATTATCCAAATATGGGTTATGAAGGGGCTCAAATCCAACTATAACCCATCAAAGTTTTTACGAGAAAAAAGAAGAAAGGATTTAGAGATTTGTAAACCTTATACCAATCATCCCCTCTTACACCGAATTAAGTATAGACTATGAAGGGATTCTGATCTAACGATAGCCCATCAAGTCTCTTTGTAAGAAGATGAAGGGAGAAGAACTCTAAAAATTGAAAGCTCAAAAAAAAAATTCAAAGGAGAGAGCTTATATTTATGGTCTAACTTCATCGTAAATCTCAGAGAGATTACTTAGCCAGACATAGTTTGATTTGAAGTCCGAAAAAAATAAAATAAAATCTTATGCTACTTGCTGAAATTTGACTTACAGAAATTAAAAATTATAGAAATAAAAGATACAAAAATTTAAACTACTCTATTATAAAAATTAAAATTACAGAAATTAAATAGAAAAAAATTAATTTATTACTGAATAAAAATTCTGATACAAAAATTTTTAACTCCTAAGCCATTAATGAGACTTGGAGTTGGAACAGAAAATAAAATAAAATAAACTCTCTTATAGAACCTGGCTTCTCTCTCTCTTGGTTTCGGGCCAATCTCCTTCTAGCTGACTCTCCTTCTTATGTGTTGAAAAGATAGAAGAAAGTGAGAACAAGATGGTCAAAAAGATTTAAAAAATAGGTATGTCTATCTGTCACATGGGCCCCCTTCAAAAATTATGGTGTGGGGAGGGATATCTTCTAGAGTAGAGATATTAAGTTTTATTTATAGGTGTTAGGAGGAAATTTTTTTTTTTATCTTTTAAATGTGAGATTAATAAAAATAATAATAGATGGTTGAGATTTAGTGTTAAAAAGGTTTGATGAAAGGATGATGGTATCTAGAAAAAAAAAAATTTAAAAAAATTTCTTTTGCGGCAGCTTGATCTCGTACATATGCTTCCAACCACCATGCCCAGCAAAACTCTATGGATCCACTTCCTCATTTTGTCGTGCCCAGTGATCGTGCGTCTTCATGTGTACCGCGCTTCATCCCAGCCTCTATTGAACTAGTGCTGTGCCCGCATGCTGTTTGAATCCTGCTTCCATGCTGGCCTAAGTGCTGTGAGCCGCGATGATAGACCCCTTCAACCGGTCCTAGGCGCACTTCCATGCACCACCTAAAAGCCACGCCAACTTGCAAGGCCCTCTTCCGCATTCGTTCAAACCATATTAAATGACCTTGTGGACCCATTAATTTAAATTCATGTGAGCCATGTCCAAACTTTTGAACCCAAGCCTTCCTCCTTTTAAATTACTTGAAGCCTGCTTTAAATGCCTCATGGACCACGTCAGACCACTCTCATACTCCACATGCTCAAGCCCATACGCCCACTTTATTTTGAATCTTGATGTGCATCGCTCCAGCATTTAAGCCTCATGAAGACCATTAGCTCGTTTGCATCTAAACCCATCTATTGCTCGCTCAGGCCACATCTGGCTTGCTTGTTTGAAGCATTTGACCCTCCGGTGGATCGGCCGCTGGTCCACTATAGACCGAGTTATTTAGCTAGGCTTTGACATGAGTTTTTGAACTCCATTTTGAGTCCCATTTGATCTACGGATCAGGTTCTTTATTTTTATTTTTATTTTTTGGATATCTTTCCTACAAATATAAGTAAAAATATCAATTCTTAAGGAATAAAGATCAATTAAGATGTATTTTAATGTTTTTATTGGGATAATTATTATACTTATCATATCCTTCAATTTGAACTTTGCTCGTCCTTGAGTAAAAAAAAAAAAATAGAAGTATATACCGACTCGTTTAGACATATAAGTCATACCAGACAGTTCTAAGATCAGTTGATATCTGATTAGAGAATTATCGAAATACGTCATTGGATTATTAATTCTATATGGTGATTAAGTGGAGAACATAAAATTTTAGAGCTTTTCCTAGACTAACTCCCTACTTTATTCTTTAAATCCTCTAGCTTAATATGAGCTAGGCGGGGATAATTATTGGGAATGTATTTTTTTTTTGATAATATTTTATTAAGATCTTCTTTTACAAAAGTAGACCTAGGATTGAAAGTTAAAGAATTTAGCAAGTATCACTAACTAAATATGAGTTATGAAGTAAATTTCATAGTTAGTACAATCAGAAACTTTCTTAGAATATATCTAAAGATCTACAGCACTTGTGTTTATAATGACTAACTTAGAATTTAAATGCTGACTTGTAAAGGATAAATTTATCTTCTCTTATCACCTTACTTTGGTTAATTTTCTATACATCCCCAAATAAAATTTATGAACTAAGGTAGCTTTCATACTGCCTTCTTTTTCTCCTTTTTGCTTCTTTTTTTTTTTAGTGCGAGCATCTTGGCCTTCCCTTCACCATTTCACACGAACCTCCACACTTGACTTAGGTGCAGATATCTGATTACTAAATTTAAGACAATCTATATATACTCTGTGTTTTACATTTTTATTTTAGATAGGTAGCTCTTTCTTCAAATTCAAATTTTTGATCAGAGTGTATATCAATCACCAATTTTAAGTGATAATTGAATCCTCAGTTAGTCTTACAATCAGCACCTATTTTGCCTTGTCAGTGTGCATGTACAGTTAGAAGTGCTCATAGTTTTTAGGTGATCTAAGTAAATTGTTAAAAGTCTATCCAACTAATCTACTCCTTAACCTATTATAGTTATTAGCAAATACTTTCTAACTCTTATTATTCTTTTTCTAGTTTATTTTGCTCAAGATTCTATTTCTTGATACATGGTTTATTCAAAAAAAAATTTAAAATTTTTTTTTTTAATTTCAAAATTTTTTATGGGGTATATTTTTCAAAAAAAATTTAAAAATATTTTTAGAAAATTTTTTCTACCCCCCAACTTAAATATCATTATCTCTAATGGAAGAGAAAAGAAAATACAATGCAAAAAAAAAAAAGATGTCATCTGGTGAATATATGTTCTATGTTGAAGGTCATTTGGTGTGATGTTGGCTTGAAAGTTTTAAGTCCGAAAATTGGTATCTCTATTTACTCAATAGAAAAGATATTAGTTTAAAGAAATTGGGTTACTTCTCAAAAAAGCTAAGTTTAATATCTTCAGCCAGATAAAATATTGCAAGCAAATTAATTAAGATAAGTTGGTTCATAGAGAACCATGGCTTTGTTAAAAAATTCTTTGGGTAGTTCCAAAAATAGTTTTAATCTTTGACCGTTAACTTTAAACACAGCACCATTGCTTGGATTTTCAATTTCTATAGCTCTATGTGGGAAGACTTCTTTAACTAAGAATGATCCTGTCCATCTAGACTTAAGCTTTCTAGAAAATAGGTGTAATCTAAAATTGTACAAGGAAACTTTTTGTCTAGGAGTAAAAGATTTTCTCATAATTGCTTGATCATGAAATACTTTGGTTCATTTCTTGTACGCCCTAGCATTCTCATAAGCTTTATTTTTAAATTTTTTTAATTCATTAATTTGAAGCTTCCTATGATTTCTGACTACGTCCAAATCCATATTTAAATTTTTAATGGCCCACATACCTTTGTGCTCTAGCTCAACAGGCAAGTAGCAAAGTTTTTCAAATATAATCCTATAGAAAGACATTCTTAGGTTGGTTTTAAAGACGATTCGATATATCCATAGTGCATTAACTAGTTTCAAGGATCAGTCCTTTCTATTGACATTAACAGTCTTCTCTAGAATTTGTTTGATCTATTTGTTGGACACTTCTACTTACCCAATAGTTTGAGGGTGATAAGGTCTACCAACTTGTCAGTGACATTATATTTTTTCATTAATATGTCAAAGAATCGGTTGTAAAATTATGTTCCCCGATCACTAATGATTGCTCTAGGAGTGCCAAAATGGGAGAGAATATTTTTCTTCAAAAATTTTATAACCATTTTCCTATCTATGGTCTACAAAGAATAGCTTTTATCTACTTTGAGATATAGTCGACAGCTACTAAAATATATTCATTTTCAAATGAGTTAAAAATAGACCCATAAAATTGATTCTCTACACATCAAAAATTTCAACCATCAAGATTGGATTGAGAGGCATCTTATTTTTTTTAGTGATTCACCCCATTTGTTGACATCGAGCATAACTTCTACAGTACTCATATGCATCCTTAAATAAATCGAGCCAATAGAATCCATATTGGAGGACTTTGTCAGTTATTTTTTTGGATGTAAAGTGACCACCACAAACTTGATCATGATAGAAAGATAAAATGCTTCTAACCTCATTATTTGGGACACACCTCCTAATGATTTGATCAAAACACTGCTTAAAAAGGTATGGATCATCCCAAATGAAATACTTCACTTGTGCAAAGAATTTGTGTTAGTCCTGAGTGGTCCAGTGAGAAGAGACTTTACCAATAGCTAAATAGTTGACAATATCAATATATCACGGTTCAGTGGATACGGACATGAGCTGTTCATTAGAAAAAAATTCATTGATGGGTGGTTCACCAGATGGCATGACTATGATTGGAGACAAGTGATCAGCTATTACATTTTTTATTCCTTTTTTATCCCTAATTTCTAGGTCAAATTCTTGAAGGAGCAAGATCTATCATATCAAGCACGTCTTGATATCTTTTCTTGCTAGGAGATGTCTAATGGCTGAGTGATCAGTATAGACAATGGTGTATGACCCAACGAAATAGGATCTAAATTTTTATAGGATAAAGATAACAGTCAGAAACTCCTTGTCAGTGGTAGTGTAATTAAGCTATGCATTATTTAAGATTTTGCTCACATAGTAAATAACTCTAGGTAGCTTATTATTTTTTAATCTAAAACTGGGCCCACAGTATGATCGGATGCATCACACATGAGTTCAAAAGGTTCAGACCAAATAGGAGAATGAATAATAGGAGCTGAAATGAGTGTCTTTTTAAGGAATTCAAAAGACTCTAGACACTCAGGAGTGAACTCAAACTTGATTTCTTTTACTAACAGATTTGTTAATGGTCAAGTTACTTTGCTAAAATTGACAATGAAACTTCTATAGAATCTAGCATATCCTAAAAATGAACAGATTTCTTTGATAGACTTGGATGGTGGAAGACTAGCAATCGGATCTACTTTGACTTTGTCCACTTCAATTTTTTTTTTCAAAATTATATGGTCAAGAACTATTCCTTCTCTAATCATGAATTGGTATTTTTCTCAGTTGAGAACTAAGTACTTCTTTTTATATCTTTTTAGGACTAATCTCAGATGATCTAAATATTTGGAAAAGATAGGACCAAAGATAGGAAAGTCATCTATAAAAATTTTAAAAAGTCGTTCAACCATATCAAAAAAAATATTGATCATGCATCTCTGGAAGGTTACCGGTGCATTACATAATCCAAATGGGCATATGCCTATAAGTGAAAGTTTCAAATGGATAACTGAATGTAGTTTTTTGCTGATCCTCAGGAGCTTTGGGGATCTGATTATAATTGGAGTATCCATCAAGAAAACAATAAAACTCTTGTCCAACTAATTTTTCTAACATTTGGTTAATAAACGGTAATGGAAAGTGATCTTTTCTTATCGTAGCATTCAGTTTTCTATAATCTATATAGATCCTCCACCCTATTTGGATCCTACTTGAGATAAGTTTGTTTGTTTCATTCTGGACCACCATTATCCCAGACTTTTTGGGTACCACTTGTACAGGATTTATCCATAAGCTATCAGAGATGGGGTAGATAATTTCATTATCAAATAATTTTAAAATTTTTTTTTGACTATATTCTTCATGGCTAGGTTGTCTTCTCTGAGCATCTCTAGTTGGTTTGGCCTCTTTCTCTATGTGTATCCTGTGTTGAACTATGGAAGGGCTTATTCTCTTAATATCAGTCATGATCCAACCTATTGCTTTATGATTCTCTCTCAGGATTGCTAACAACTCCTCTTCTTGTTTAAGATTTAGGTTAGATACGATAATTACAGGCAAGATTTTCATTGGACCTAAATATGCATACTTAAGGTTCTCGGAGAGGGGTTTCAATTCTAATTTAGGTGCCTCCTCTATTAATGGCTTAGGTGATGGTTTAACCATTTTCATGATTGGTTTGATGGGAGGTTCTTGTCTCTGGCTAGTCCTATTATCTATAAGAATTTCATTGATGTCCTCAGGTTTATGGGTTGGTCAGAAACTAGACTCGAGGTCGACTTTCTTATCGCTAATGTCAATGGGTTCATAATTTTTTTCTTGAATTATATTTACATCAGCATGCTGGGTGAATTTTTATTCTAGATTGAATATATTTAGTCCGGTGGTTATATTCCTAAAATATAGCTTCATAAGTTCATTCCAGCAGTTGATTTTAGCATTTGCAGTAGCTAAGAATGGTCTTCCTAAAATAACTGAGATATGACCCTTAGGATTCGCAACTGGTTTGGTCTCTAAGATGATGAAATCAATAGAAAAAATAAAATTATCAATCTTAATTAAAATATCCTCTACCATTTCCTTAGGGATCCTAAGAGATCTATCTGCTAATTGTAATGTGATCCCTGTCGGCTGAAGTTTTTTCAACCCTAGTTACTTATAAACTAAGAAAGGAAGAATATTTAGACTAACCCCTAAATCTAGTAAGACCTTCTCAATATGGGTTTCTCCAATATCACATGAAATTATCACAGATCCTAGATCCTTATATTTTATTGGCACATGACTAGACAAGTACGAGCTCACACTTACTGCTAAAAATACTCTCTTGGGTATATTGATAGTCCTTTTCTTAGTACAAAGATCTTTTAAAAATTTAGCATAGGTCGGAACTTATTTAATCATATCTAGAAGAGGGATATTCATCTGGACTTACTTAAACACTTCTAATATTTTATCCAAGTATTTCAAATTTTTATTGGACCTTAATCGATTTAGGAAAGAAGCTTTAGGAATTATGGGTTCTGGACTTGGTGTGCTATCAGTTTTAGGAGCTTGAGTTTGTAAAGTGGATTGTTCATAAGGTGACTCAACAGGTGAGTTTTCTCTATCATCAGATGTATCTACTTTATTGTTCACTTATTTTTCAGATCTTAATGCATGAATAGCATTCACATGGTTGACTTGGTTTCCTTGTTGGGGTCGTGGATTATTTTAGTTTCTCGATTTGGCTCAGGTTGGCGAGGTAGCCTACTTCATTCTTGCTCACTCATGGTAGAGGCTAGCTGACTCACCTATATTTTCAAACGGACTATGGCCTGGGTGTTAGTATTTATCAGTTGGCTCGTGGTTTGCATGAAATTGCTCAGTGTGGTATTGATGTAGCATTGGATTTAGCCATGATTTTTAGGCTTTTCTCTAGAAAATTAAGTTTCTTCTCATTATTATTAAAGCCTGGTGGGTTGTTTATCACAAGGTTAGGCCTTGAATTTTGCTGATTAAAGCTAGGACCACCTATATTTAGATTCTGTGACCATGAGAAGTTTGGATGATTCCTCAATCCTGGGTTATATATGGGTGCATAGGGATTGTTCACTGATCTCTGATATGTGGTATTTATCTGTACACATCCTTTTTCTATTGGGTTCATCAGGAAGGGGCATTCTTCAAAAACATGATCTGGTGCACTACGTATATTGCACATAGGTGCAGAAACTTAATTCACACTAGCTGGTCTCTATAGCTCTAAGGCCTCTAACCTACGTTATAAGGTTGCAATTTTGGCCTCTACAGCTAAGAAAGTCTAAATTTGGTGTATTTTACCTCTTAAAGGTATCAGTCTCTCAGGTTCTCTAGTTATTTTTTACTGTAAATTCTTCTCAGCTAGGTCTTCTAGAAATTGTCAGGCTTCAGTAGGTTTCTTCTATATAAATTGACCCTGGCACATGGACTCTAGTATGGTTCTAAAATTTGAATCTAGTCCTTTATAAATTATCTGGCATAGCCTCCAGGTCTCTATTCCATGGTGTGGGCATTAGGTCAAGAGGTTCTTAAAGTGGTCAAACTATTTCCAGAATGATTCACCAGCTAGTTGGTAAAATTGGTTTATCTCATTTTTAATCTTAGCTATTTTGTGATGGAGAAAGAACTTCTTTAGAAACACTCTTGCAAAGCCATCTCAGGTTGTGACAGATTGGTTTGGAAGACTATAGAGCCACTTTGTAGCTGTTGGGTATAAATACCCCCAGCCGAAGTTTGTAAAAGACCGACTCTTCCAGGACCTTTTCGGCTTCTGACCTTGTGTGGCGTCTCTCTGAACCCCCTCGACTGTCCGGACTTCTCCGACAATGAGCTTCTCTATTCATCTACCGGGTCACTCCAAAGGCTCTCTGGGCTTCACTATTAGCCGATCTTCTATAGTGATCAACTATTCTCCGAATCCCTTCTAGACTTCTTCTGGCCACGGACGACCCTACTCCGAACTTCTTTCGGACTTCGTCAATATCCGAGCTTCTCCGACAATGAGATTTCTACAGTAACCGACTCCATCCAAATTTCTACGGTGGTCGACCACCTTCTGGATTCCATCCGAGCTCCTACAAGAACCAGATTCCAGTCGAACTCCCACAGTGGAGGGATCCCAGATGAATTTCGACAACAGAAGGGCTCCACCAGTCGAATCTCTACTCTAAATTTCTACTGTAAACGGTCTACTCCGAACTTCTACTGCAAATGGTCTACTCTGGATCTCTACTGTAAGCGAATCCCATCCAAGCCTCTACTGTAAATGAATTTCTTTCGAACTTCTATTCCAGGCGGACTTCAACCGAGCTTCTTCATAGCCGGATCCCAACCGAGCTCCTACAATGGACGGATCCCAGACGAGCTTCTACAACGGGGCAGACTCCGTCAGCCAGGTCACTACTCCGAGCTTCTACAATAAGAAATCTCCATCCGAGCTTCCACAACAATCGATCTTCGATCGAGCTTCTATAATAAGTGGCCTCCTTTCAGCCTTCTGCAAGAATCGGGCTCCATCCGAACTTCCATAGCAGATGGATTCCGGACGAGCTTCTACAACAGACGGGCTCCAGTAGCTGGACTTCTACAATGGTCGATCATCTCCGGTGTCTGCCGAACCTCTCCAACCATCAGCCTTCAATAGCATCAGTCGAACTTCGACAACGCCATCCAGACTTCCGCAGGATCCCCAGACTCCTCCAGCGGACGAGCCTCCCCAATGCCATCCGAAGTCTACCACCGACCGACCCTCTGTCAGATTCTTCATGAAATCGGACTTCTCCGACGGATAATCTTCAGACAAGCTTCCACATTAGGCAAATCCCAGACGGACTTCTCTAGTAATCAGACTCCTATCGGACTTCACCAACAGAAAGTCTCCATCCGAGCTTCTACAGCAGATGACTCCCACCTGTAGCATCAGCGCCCGAGGCATCTGACAACAGTAGACTCGTCAGCAACCTCGAAACATCCGAGCTTCTCCTAGATCGACGAGATAGAGAGCCATTCCACTCCATCAGACATCCCAGCTGAGCTCCAGCCGACAGATCTGAACTCTCTGATAAGTCATGACAATGGCCACTACCTTACTCCACTCTCTGCAATGGATTCCACGTGGCTCCACCACTCTCTGGCAAGCCACGATAAGGGCCACTACCCTACTCTACTCTCTGGCAAGTCACGACAACGGACGCCACTCAACTCTTCATAACAAACTCCACATCTCCCTGAACGGCCCCTGACGCCACTACTCTCCGTAACAAACTCCGACCTTCTGAAGCTGACTTCGCCTTGAGGGAGGTACATGAGGGAGTCTATGGAAGTCACCTGGGGGCCAGATCTTTATTTCATAAGCTGCTCCAACAAGGCTATTACTAGCCTACCATGTACCATGACTCCGTCGAATATGTCAGAAGATGTGATCGGTGTCAGAGATATGCAAATATACAAAGGTAACCTGCCTCTGAACTTACACCATTAAGTGCCCCATGGCCGTTTGCGCAATGGGAGATGGATATCCTCGGACCTTTTTCCATGGCATTCAGGCAGCAAAAGTTTCTCCTGGTGGTAATAGACTCTTTCACCAAGCAGGTCGAAGCTCAACCTTTGGCAAAAATCACAGAAAATAAAGTGTAGGACTTCGTCTGGAAGTCAATTGTTTGTAGGTTCGGCTTGCCCAGAACCCTCATTACTGATAATGGGCAGCAATTTGCTGAAGCAAAGTTTGCTGAATTTTGTGAAGACCTAAATATCTCCCATAACTTCACTTCGGTAGCCCATCCGTAGGCAAACGACGAGGTCGAGGTGACTAATAGGACTCTGTTGCAAGGTATCAAGATGAGGCTTGAAAAGGCAAAGGAAACTTGGGCAGATGAGCTTTATCATGTGTTATGGGCATACCGAACTACTCAGAGATTGCCCACAGGAGAAACCCCCTTTGCCTTGGCCTTCGGGACAGAAGCCATAATCCTGATTGAACTCAAGCTTCCATCGGTGCGAGTCATGGCATTCGACGAGCAGCGCAACCAACAGGATCTCAAGGCCAACCTCGACTTGTTAGAAGAAAAGTGGGAGACAGCTCAAGTTCAGATGGTGGCTTACAAGCAGAAAGTAGCCCGCTACTATAATTCCCAGGTCAAAAGCAAAGCCTTCAAAGTGGGGGACCTGGTACTTCGATGAGCCACTGTCTCACAACCTCAGAATCAAGAGAAACTTACCCCAAACTGGGAAGGCCCGTATGAAGTCACGGAGGTAGTCTGACCCAGAATATACTATCTAAAAGAGCTCAGAGGAGCAGAGCTTCCACGATCATGAAATTCAAAAAATCTGCGAATGTATTACCAATAGCTTTGCCTTAAATAAAAGTTTCATATTTACATATTTTTCTTTTAGCATGAGCTTATATCGACAGGAAGTAATTCCCTCATACAATCAAAATTAAGCATGTTAGGAACAGGAAGAAAACCTCATCTTAACATGAGCAAAGTCGAAGGCCTAGTTCCTTAAAGACTGGATGGAAGGAGAGGCCCTTGCAACGGCCCTTATGTGCCCCCACAGCCTTGTTAGGAACAGGAGGAGAACCTCATCCTAACATGAGCAAAGTCGAAGGCCCGGTTACTTAAAGACCGGATGGGGGGAGAGACCCTTGCAATGGCCCTTATGTGCCCCCACAGCCTTGTTAGGAACAGGAGGAGAACCTCATCCTAATATGAGCAAAGTCCAAGGCCCGATTACTTAAAGATCGGATGGAGGAAGAGGCCCTTGCAACGGCCTTTATGTGCCCCCACAGCCTTGTTAGGAACAAGAGGAGAACCTCATCCTAACATGAGCAAAATCGAAGGCCTAGTTATTTAAAGACCAGATGGGGGGAGAGGCCCTCGCAATGGCCCTTATGTGCCCCCACGGCCTTGTTAGGAACAGGAGGAAGATCTCGTCCTAGTATGAGCTGAAATTGGCTACGTCGGGGACAGAAGGAGAACCTCGTCCTAGCACAAACAAAGATCCGATCGATCAGGATCGGATGAGGAGAACAGCCTCCTCAGCGGTTCCTCTACATCCCCACAACCCCGCTAAGAGCAGAGGGAAAACCCTCGTCCAAATAGAAAGAAAAAGGGAGATAAGAAGGGAAGGCGATGAACTACACCAGCAATAAGTGAAAAATAAACTACGTCAAAGACACGAGAGATCTCGTCTCAACGAAGAAGGATATTCCTATCAAAAACCCTCGATCGCTAAGAGGGAACTCAATGCAGGCCGAGGAGAAATAGACAAAAGAAGTTCGGTAAACAACAACTCAATACAAGAATAAACAAGGTAATGAAAAATTTCTTTTTCATTTCATTAGTGCAGTGTACACTACAAAGCCTCGAAGGCCAAAAAAGAAAAACGACAAGAAGAGAAAAAGAATACATGGAAGGATGAAAGATAAAAAAAAAGGGGGCTCCAAGGAAGCTCAGCTTCTTCCGACTTCGAACTCTCGATTCCAGCCATCGTCGAAGATTACTTTAAGTACCTAACTTCTTCTTCTAGTCCCCCTTTTGGATTAACAATTACTCCAGCATTATCTTCAAAGTACATGTAGACACCATCTTTTTTGCGCCATGGCTTCCGCTGCCTCACAATGACGGTGGGCATGACCTTCTTTCTGAGGTTAGATTTTCCCTCACAATGACGCACACCGGGAAGCATTCACGGTCGAAGATGTGCCACAAGCGTGGGCTCTGGGCGATCAAGGTGAAATACGGTCGGATCTGTCTCTTCTACCCTCACCTTCTTCACCGACTTGGAAGTTGCAGCACCTTCCCTCTTGTGGGCTTTGAGACTCTTGGCTAATATTCGAGCCGCGTCTGCATCCATATCTGCAATGAAGGAAGATCGGCATAGTCTATAAATAGAGCCACAAAAGCAGAGAAAGTTTTGGAGCTAACCTAGGCTGGTCTGAGGGATGCAGAGATGCAGAGATAAGGATGACTCGAAGGACGCCTAAGGCCAAGAAGGATGCTAAGAAAGAATGGAACTCTCAGGAAGAAGGAAGGACCGAAGAAACTCCCATGCAAAGTGAGATCCCCAAAGGGGGGAGGCAGATTTAAATAGGCAACGAGGTCCGATGCAATAATGACTGCAGAACTCCTCTGGCCAGTCCATAACCGCCGCGTGGCCCACTCACTGTGGCAAGCGACTGAAGGTGGCTGACAACTGGTAAAACCATTATTGCACCGTACCTAAGGCAGCGCTCCAATGAGAATTCCAAAAAAAAAAAATCTTTTTCGAAAAGGCTCCAGTACCAGCATGCCGAACGTCAAAATATCTAGAAACAACTAAGTACAAAAATCGAGGGGGAAAACTTTGGCTGTGAGAATTTCTCTGTACTTCTTTCATTCGAAATCCGAACTCGAAAGTAGGGGTACTGGTGTTGGATATAAAATACCTCCAGTTGAAGTTTGTAAAAGATCGACCCTTTCAGGGCTTTTCCGACTTTCGACCTTGTGTGGTGTCTCTCGGAACCCCCTCGACCATCCAGACTTCTCCGACAATGAGCTTCTCCATTCATCTATCGAGCTGCTCCAAAGGCTCTCTGGGCTTCACAATCAACCGATCTTCTACAGTGATCAATTATTCTCTGAATCCCTAATCCCTTCCAGACTTCTTCTGGCCACGGACGACCCTACTCCAAATTTCTTTCGGACTTCGTCAATATCCGAGCTTCTCTGACAACAGGATTTCTATAGTAACCGACTCCATCCAAGTTTCTACGACAATCAACCACCTTCTAGATTCCATCCGAGCTCTTATGAGAATCGGATTCCAGTCGAACTCCCATAGTGGAGGGATCCCAGATGAATTTTGACAACGAAAGGGCTCCATCAGCTGGATCTCTACTCCAAATTTCTACTATAAATTGTCTACTCCAAACTTTTACTGCAAACGGTCTACTCCAGATCTCTACTATAAGCGAATCCCATCCGAGCCTCTACTGTAAATGAATTTCTTTCGAACTTCTATTACAGGCGGACTTCAGTCGAGCTTCTTCATAGTCGAATCCCAGTCGAGCTCCTATAATGGATGGATCCCAGACGAGCTTCTACAACGGGGCAGACTCCATCAGCCAGGTCACTACTCCGAGCTTCTACAGTAAGAAATCTCCATCCGAGCTTCCACAACAATCGATCTTCGATCGAGCTTCTACAATAAGCGGCCTCCTTTCATCCTTCTGCAAGAATCGGGCTCCGTTCGAACTTCCATAGTGGATGGATTCCGGACGAGCTTCTACAACAGACGGTCTCTAGCAGCTGGACTTCTACAATGGTCGATCACCTCCGATGTCTGCCGAACCTCCCCAGCCATCAGCCTTCAATATCATCAGCCGAACTTCCACAACGCCATCCAGACTTCCGTAGGATCCCCAGACTCCTCCAGCAGACGAGCCTCCCTAATGCCATCCGAAGTCCACCGTCGGCCAACCCTCCACCAAATTCTTCATGAAACCGGACTTCTCTGATGGATAATCTTCAGACGAGCTTCTACATCAGGTAAATTTTAGACGGACTTCTCTAGCAATCGGACTCCTACCGGACTTCACCAATAGAAAGTCTCCATCCGAGCTTCTACAGCAGATGACTCCCGCCTGTAACAACAGCACCCGAGGCATCCGATAATAGTAGACTCGTCAGCAACCTCGAAACATCCGAGCTTCTCCTAGATCGACGAGATAGAGAGCCATTCCACTCCATCAGACATCCCAGCCGAGCTCCAGCCGACAGATCCGAACTCTCTGGCAAGTCACGACAATGGCCACTACCTTACTCCACTCTCTGTAACGGATTCCATGCGGCTCCGTCACTCTCTGACAAGCCACAACAAGGGCCACTCCCCTACTCCACTCTTTGGTAAGTCACGACAACAGACGCCACTCCACTCTTCGTAACAAACTCCATGTCTCCCTGAACGGCCCCTGACGCCACTACTCTCCATAACAAACTCCATACGGCTCTGAACGACCCACTACCAGGTGGTTATAGATGTCACTGTCAATCAGTTATGCTCTCCGTCTATAAAAAGAGACCCCTAGATATGTTCTTCTCTAAGCTCTAAACTCTGTCTCAAAACTTTGCTAAAATTTTCACTCGAGCACTCCATTTATATTGAAGTAGAGTACTGACTTGAGCATCGAAGGATCTTGCCAGAGCACCCCCAACTCCGGTTTAGACTTCCCTTGCAAGTCCCGACGGCGGCCGCAGTCATCTCAACTCCAGCAACTCCGGCTTCGGCAGAATTCTGCACCAACAGTAGCATTATCCTTAAGGGCAAAATTGATTAGTCTTAGCTTAACCTCATCCTCTGATAGTTGTTACAGTCTCATAGTTGCACAAACCTCTTCAAACTCTTTAATGAATATGTATGCATCCTCTATTCTCATGAATTTTAGAAGCATATTGATAATTTAAGATTTAATTTCAAAGTTATTTGTGGTGGGTTGGGGCAATTTGATGCAAGAAGGTTGGATGGAGCCGATTGGATAACATAAATCCTTAAGAATTTGTGGCTGATTGGGTTCTCACATTGTAGAAGTGGTTGGGTTTAAAATAGGAATTGAATCAATTCTTACTAGTCGATCCGATATTCTTTTTCATGAAGGAAATGGAGAATTCACTTTGTCTTATATATATATATATATATATATATATATATATATATATATATATATATTAGAAAGAGGAAAGAAAATGGAGAGGGAAAGTTCTAAGATAAGAGTCCTAAGAGAATCTTAGACCTACAGATCATAGATGAGAGTATTTTAGTTAGGTTTATTTTTTTTTTAAAAGTAAGTTATCAAATAATTTATGACTTTACCTGGGCTTATCCTAATTCTAGACAGCTCCTAACTGCCAAAGCTGTCTTGGAGCCCTCCAAGTTAGAAACCAACTAACCAACTACTCAGGTAAGGGTAAGATCGGTGGGAGGCTCTTCGTAATTTCGTAACGGATCTAATTAGAGAACCACCTTTCTTTGGGCTCTTATCTTTGAACCCCTTTTCTAGACACTAGTCAACTAGCCGATTCTGACCCAATCAACTCATCCGAGAGCCTTGTCCTAGTGAGCTTGAATATCTCTAAGGTCAGTGTCTAATTGATTTTATTTTAAGGCTTGGGTTAATGCAATTGAAGGTTGTGGTTTGTGGGCTAAGGAAGGGCGATTAAATCCCCACCTTATTTTATTTAGGTTTGCGCCTTAAGATATATTATGGAAATGAGATGAAACAACTAAGATGTCCAAGCTTCATGATTAGCACACAATCAAGACTAAATTAAATTAATTTATTTTTTTTATAATTATATGGTTAGGTCTCTGTTGCTCCTTGAATTGATTTTGATGATTACAAAGTATTTGAGGGGGTTACTAATGATTTTGGCTTGAAAAAAGATTTATTGTATTTCAGAAGCAAAATTATAATTTTATCAAGTTCTGATTCAGAAGCCTCAAGAGCAAGAACACAAGATTTGTAATCTATTGGAGGTAATTTTAATATTTTTAAATATGTATTTTGAAAGAAAATTATGTTTATATATTTGAGTCAACCTCATGAGTCGACTCATAGCAAAAGGGGCTGAACGACACACTGAATTCTTTGGCTGGCACACTCTGTGAGTCGACCCCATGAGTCGATCCCTAGGCATGAGTCGATCCTATGAGTCGACCTCTATTGCTGTATAGGCCAAAATTACAGAATAGTCATTTTCTGTTCTGTGCCACAAAAGTCAACCCCATGAGTTGACTCATGAGCATGAGTCGACCCTATGAGTCGACCCCTGTGACAGAAAAATTTCACAACGGTTAGTTTTCAGCTCATTTTGACTGCATTTAATGTCCATTTAATGTGCTCCAACGGCTCTATTGCAGCCCAGATTACTCTTCACCATTATTTGAAGTTATAAAAGGTACTTAAAGGAGGGAATCAATAAGGTTTTGAAAAATTCTTCAAACATTCATTTCAACCCTAAGCAAGAGCCCTCTTAAAAGTTCAAGAAGCTTTTATTTCAAGTTCACCAACCCCTCAAGAGCTCATTTAAGTCTTCAACCACCTTGAGAGAAATCAAAAGTTCTTCGTTCTTATTGTGTAAAGTATATTTAAAGCTTTATTTGCTCATTAAAGGAGCTACATCTGTATTTCTATGTGATTAACTGCTATACTCTATTTTGAGTTGATATTTTATTTTGGAAGGGTTCCAAAACGTGGAAAGGTTGATCCGAACCTTGAATCGGATTGTATTAGATTGGTTTATACTCAGAAAATAAGTGTTCTAGCTTGGAATAGTTAGAGTCAGAGGTTCTGACGTTGTATTCAGGTTGAATACGGTTTAGTGGATTTGAATTCTCATGTAAGAGCTTGGGGAGTGGACGTAGGTGCAAGGTTGGCACCGAACCACTATAAATCTTTTTGTTTGTGTTGTGCTTACTTGCTCTCCTTTTAAATTTTCTTATCTTCTTGCATTCTTGCATCCAACTTCTACACCTTGCATAAATTTTACTCTCCACATTTATTCTGCTCATTATTAAATAATCCTCATAGTTGTAAATTAACTTTAAATTTTTAAAAATTCAATTCACCCCCCCTCTTGGGTTGCATAGCTGGGCAACAAGTAGTATCAGAGCTCGGTGCTCTAGCCCTACTTTGATTTAACCATCAAAGAGCTAAAGATCTATGGTAACTCAAGTTGACACTTCACTAGCCGAGGGGCAGTCCACAAACCGACCTTCACTTTTTAATGGATCAAATTATACCTATTGGAAAGTTTGGATAAAAATCTTTATTCAAGCACTTGACTATGATATGTGGAGTATTATAGTAAATGGAACACACACTGTTGGGAATAGTGTCTCCAAGCCAATCGTCAGTCTGTTGATGGTTGTGCTCATTTTTATATTTGTACATGAATTATGAATTAATAAAAATTATTTTGATATTTTTCATCACAAAATATTTCATCTTCTAATGAACTCCTATGTTGTGGTGAAGTCCTTAGGACTATTTAGACTCGACAAAGGAGGATTTATCGTTTAGTCCTTAAATCTGTTTGTTACCAAATGATACGTTGTTATCAAGGACGACAACGTTTATCAAGCATAGGTCGTTGTGTGCCATATAAATTGGTTGTCCTCTTAACCAATGAGTGTGGAGACACTGGTATGGCATACAGGTGAGATGTAAGGGTACATCTGCAATGAATGTCACCAACTCCGAAGCTATTTCTGCTGTCAAGATTTGCTCCGATGGAATATGGGTATAAATGTCCCTCTGACCTGAGACCATCACGGTGACTTGCAAGCAACTCACTGCACTTAGGCACTGGACTACCTGAATTTCTAATTCAATGATGGAAGGCTGCTGGGTGTAGTCAAGTACTTGACTTGTCGGTGCGTGTGTCAAGATAGGATTGACCACTCCAGTTTAGGAGCTGTGTATAGTCGTATTTTAATTTAGCAAAACCTTGGCCAAGATAGTCCTTGTGAGGAGTCACAGGACTATTTGAGTTGAGCATAATTCGGATGATCTGATCAGGGTTGACAGTTTAACCCTGAGTCATCCTAAACACAGGGGTCAAAAGGATGAATTATACAGTAACCATATTCATGTAGGTTCTGAGTGTTACGATTGTGACTCTTCGACCTATCCAGACATCGGGTACCATTGCTAGATGGTCACTTCAATTAGTACAGGAATTGGTTCCTGTGCTACCGGCTTAGGTTCAAACTTGCGGGGTCACACACCTTAGAGGTTCCTATCTGATCTGATTGCTGGTATAGAATTCTACATGTTTGGGATTCAGTGATCGAGAATCAGGATTCTCTGATCATGAGTTCCACACATTATGGGTACCGGGGTCAAGAGTCCCACTGGTTGGGATTTTTCGATCAGGGTTACATATCGATGAATTCTAATGCCCGATTGCCCATCAAATTTGGACTCAGTATTTATGAGAGGTTTAATTAGTGATTTGATCGCTAATTAACTCAATTTGATTGAGTAATTTTTTTTGGATCAAGTCCAATTGAATTGGATTCAGTTGGGTTTGACCCGATTAGGTTAAGAGTTGACCTAATCGTCGAGATGGTTTGGTCCCTGATTTGATCAGGTGTTGGGCTTAGTCAATTTTTGATTTGATTAGGATTTTATTGAGCCTAATTAAGTCTAATTAAGTTAGATTTAAATTAATCTAATTGGACCTAACTTATTTGGTTCAATTAGGTTGGTTTAAATAATTAAACCACCTTGACCCAATCTCCATGCGCCACCTCACTTCCATTGCACCCATTTGAATTCATGAGAAGGAACTTCTCATGAATTTTTTTCTCACGCCAAGTCCTCTCCACACCCCACTTTAATGTGCCAAATGAATGGATAAGGATGATTGGTTGGCCATTCAAATTCAAAATAAAGTTTGAATTTGAATGGGCAATCAATTTTTGCACCTTATCCCTTTTTTTTATGCCCCATTTATTACATGAGAAAAAGTTTCTCATGAAATCACTCCATGCATAATTTAAGCCACGCCTCACGCCTTTAGTGGATAAGGGATGAGTTGGTGTCCATTTGAATTCAAAATTTGATTTGAATTCAAATATGCAATTACTCATCTTTATCTTTTCTTTTGGATAAGATGTTTGACGTTGTTATAAAAGGAGGAGAAGAGTGGGGCGTGCAAGATGAAGATTTTTGGAGAAAAAATTTGAGGCATGAGAAGTCTTGTGCGTGAGAAGGAAGTCCATATCCTTCCAAGAGAAAAAGAAAGAAAAGAAAGAAAAGTGGGTGCAAGGTTTTCGGTGAGTTCCCTAGAGTTTTAGCCTGGGGTTCGAAAAGTGAGAAAGTGAGCTACGAGTGTCGTGAGCCCACAAAATCTTAGAGAGATCTTCAACATCCTCTCAAGCATGTGTGATGGCCTGGCCCGAACAAAAATTTCAGCCCACCAAAGCCCAAACGAAAAAAAAAGAAAGGAAAAACAGGGGAGAAGACTCACGAAGGGAGTCTTCTTCCTCCTCTCGCTGGCTCCCAATCAGAGTCGGAAATGAGCTCCCTCCAGCCTATTTAAGGCTCTCTTCCTTCCACCGAGGATTCTAAGCACAGTCGGCGGCAATCATCGAAAAATTTCCATGGAAGACCGTCCCTGTGCCCGTCCAATTGCTCGTCGGAAAAGCTTCGCCGGCGTCGGAGGTAAGCCTCCTCCCCTTCCTCTCTTCTCCCCTTTCCTTCCCGTGCCGATGTGCACGCTTGTCGATGATCGGAGTCATCGAATTTTGTTACGGAAGAACCTTTCTTTGTGCCATTTTTCCGGCGTCGGTGGTCACCGCCGACCACCGATTTTGGCCCTCTTCTCATCGTTGGGTCGCTCCCCTCCTACCGACGGCCGCCCCACGCCGGCTGTGCCGTCGGTCGGAACACCAACGAGGGGACCTCACGGTCCCCTGTTTTGGCCCAAAGAAACCCACGGGAAAAGAAGAAGAAAAGAAGAAGAAGAAGAAGGAAAAGAAAAGAAAAAGAAAAGAAAAAGAAGGAAAAGAAAAAGAAAAAGGACAAAAAAAGAAAAAGGAGAAAAAGAAGGAGAAAAATAATATAATAATAATATAATAATAATAATAATAGGATTTTCTCTCCTCTCTTCTGTGAAGAAAAAGAAAAAGAAAAAAAAAAGAAAGAAAGAAAAGAGAAAAGAAAAGAAAAAATTTTAAATTAATTAATAAATAATGATATAAATAATAAAATATGAGAAAAAAAGTTTCTCTCTCTTCCCTCTCTCTCTTTAGCTTGAATTAGTATTTTCTCTCTCTAGAATTGGACTTTCTCTCTCTACTTTCTCTCTCTAAAATCCTCCCTCTAGATTATTTATCTCTCCTAAGATTTTTAAAATTTTAAGAAAAATGATGATGAATTTAAATGATCCTCGTGATGGTTTTTGATCTGTGATCGTCGGACGGTACACCGACATCCAATTTGATCAGATCAGGTATTTTTAGATTTTATTTCTCATGATTTTATTGAATTATCCACATGATAATTTCAGCATGATTTGATCTGATCGATCGAATTTGTTGAATCATATTGTCTGAAGAATTCAAGATGAGTTTTCTCTCTCTAAAATTTTCTCTCTCTAGAATTTTCTCTCTCTAAAATATTCACTCTCTTGATTGATTCTCTCTCTAAAAAGGTTAGTCAATGAAGAAATTTTTTTTAATAGTCCTGATCTGATTCTAATGAAGAACCCTGATCCATGATTGTCGGGTAGTGTACTGGCACTCACCTTGATCAGATCCGATATTTCTCAATTTGATAATCCATGATCCCGATTTAATCATGATTTGATTATGTTGATTTTATCACTCGAGATATTGGATCAATCGTAATGTTGGATTGTGTCACCTGATCAATTCGAATTGTACCTCATAAATTCTCTCTCCTCTGATTTTCTCTCTCTACTTGATTTTATGAAATCGATGAAGAAACCTCGGTCCTATCACTTCGAATCTGATTTGATCTGATAGTCAAACTTTGGATCATTTAGGTCCTAATTAGATTTTGATTAGATAAAATTAGATGATCGGACCCAATCTAAACTATTGAAATATGATATTCGTATTCTTTCTAATTATTGAAATTGATTCTGTATAGGATTGTGAATGTTTGATCATGGGATATCATGATATGATCTACGAACAGAATTTTTGAAAGAAAATTTATAGAATTATGTGGATTTATTGGAGTGCGTTCGAGGTAAGTAATGTTTCACTTTTTCTAGATTTATCGAAAAGTATAATGTATTTTTCTGACATGATTTATGAAACGATGCATGAATTGGATAATTGGTATTTTGTTATAAAAATATCTTATTTGAATGTTATGATGAAGCATGATTGAACATATTGATTTCATGATGCATTATATTGATTGATTTCGATACTACATGATTATATGTTTTATTTTCAAAATTAGAATATGAAATATGATTTATGAAGAATTATGATATAAGAAACATTATAAATTGACAACCTGACTATGTAAAGGATCCTGCCAATGGGGGCATATACGTTGGCAATTGATTGTCCTGAGAATTTATGTCGCCAGCGAGACCAGCGACATGTCGCTAGAGAGACCGCGACAAACCGCCAGCGAGACCAGCAGTTCTAAAGGATATGGCTGCCAGATGATTCACAGCCTACCGCAAGCAGATATGCGGTATTATGACCCTGCCACACGGAAAATGTGGTCATAGCTCATGGTTGATGAAAAGTATTTAAGAACGAAAGAAATTGAAATTTGGAAAGAAACTTGAAGTTTCGAAAAAGAAATGAATTTGGCATGAATTATATTGCCTAATTGAAATTGATTTTGAATTGATGAACTCTATATGCTTATTTTCTATAAATGATGATTTACTTAAATGCCTAATGAAATCTGTTGAAAGGTGATCTTTGCTTACTGGGCTATCTAGCTCATTACCTCCTATTTTACTATTTTTACAGATGTTGAGGAATTAAGATGATACAAGATATGAATGGAAAAGTGATCAGAAGCAGAATCTCCATACTTTTAATTTAGGTTGAAAATCTTATTGAATTTGGTGTAAGGCCTATGAATCATTGTTGAATTTATTAAGATATTATAATTTAGAAATTTAGATCGTTATGTTTTGGATTTAAATTATTGACTAATTATTCCACTGTTGTTTTAGGATAGCATGATAAGATGCCTTGCATGCTTATGGGAAGAGTTTTCTATGAGTATGCGGCGGTTGCCATGACCCTCGATTCAAAATCTTGGGTCGGAGGCATGACAGCATGTCTGTTGATGATCCGAAGTGTCCGAAGAATCGACAGACATCGATCGAAGGAGTTTGATCAGCATCGCCGTCAAAAGGACTCTACAACGAGCTAGCACTCGTGAGGAGTCGATCAGACCGGAAGCTTCGTGTGGATGATCCGTAGAGGTCAGACACGTTGTGTGGCTGCATCGTGACGATCAGACTCTTCCGACAGTAATCAGATTGCGATGATCTACTACCCGCACAAAGGTATTGTGTTCTGAATACATTACAATAAAGTGTTTATTGCTCAAATTCGAATTTTAAATTTAAATGCATGCATGCTATATATCATATTTAGATCCTAGTGTAGGATAAATTTATGTTAATTAATTAGATTAATTAATATTTTTTCACTGTAAAATCATGATTTTAAAAATGTTTTAAAATTACTATTTTACCCCTGCACTGAATTTCCCCACAAATGGTATCAGAGCGGGTTCTTAGATATGATATATATATTTGCATGCGTAGATTAAGTTGTAATCTAAAAGTTTAAATATAAAATTTAAAATTCAAAATTTAAAATTTGAATTTTGAAAGTTGTTCGAAATTCAAAATTTAAAAATTTGAAATTCAAAATTTGAATTTTTGAAGTTTGAAATTTGAAATTCAAAATTCAAAAATTTAAAATTTAAAATTTAAAATTTAAAATTTGAAATTTGGTTGAAATTTCAAATTTGAAATTCAAAATTTAAAATTTAAAATTTGAAATTCAAAATTTAAAATTCAAAAATTTGAAATTTGAAATTTGAAATTTAAAATTTGTTTGAAATTTGAAATTCAAAATTTAAAATTTGAAATTTAAAATTTGAAATTTAAATTTTGAAATTGGTATATTTAGATATACTTGATCCAAGTAGCAAGTAATTGAATTGGGTTGGTTGCCATGGCCGTCCGATCATAGGAGAAAAGCAGGGTTTAAAGGCCCTCTCCTCTCATTCGATGGGGTCTCCTATGGCGGTAGGGGTGCCGCTGCAATTATATCCCATACAGATGAAGCAGCGAAAGGAATTAATTGTAAAGATTTAATTATGAAATTTATCATGAATGTGTTAGATTAGATCTAAAGAAATATTCATGATTTATTTTGATTGAGTTATTTTCTGTTATGTAATTAGCAATAGGATTGCTATTTATGAAATGTGCTGATCTATTTGTGAAATGAGTCAACATATTTGGTGAACAGAAAATAAAACCTTTCAAATTTAAAAATTATTTTCGAAATGCCAAACGCTGACCCATCAGCCCAAATACATAATTAAAAGAACTAAGTATTGTCTAGTAGGTCTAGAATTATGAATTAAGACCTAAGACAATTGCATAACTTGTGGGTCAATGGGTTCGATGGATTAGGTCCATAATTGGATTAGACCTAAGGTTAGCTTAAAGAAATGGACTAAATTAGAGTAATTAATCAAATCTAATCAAAAGTTGAATTAGATTAGGTCAAGGATACTCTAGACTCAACTCCAATAGTTGTAGTTGAATGGGTTCATGTCTTTAACTAGACCAAGATGGACTTAATTCATGGCTACGCGGTGAAACCCTATTTACTAAATTGATCAAATTGAAACTAATGAACCGGTTGGAGTCTAAGGTAAGTTTGGCAGTTTGACCAGTGGTTTTTAAGCGGGAGCTACTCGCAGTGATTCGATCTCTGATGAGTTAATGGCTTATTCCCACCACTGATCTCACTTACTTGGCCAACCTGGTGAATTAGATTTTGATTAGATCACTTGGTGATTAGGGCTCACCCATGACATTAGGTAAATCAGTTTGACTGATTTAGGTGCTCCTAATGCCAGCTTTAATTAAATCTTTTTTTAATCTGACTTGGTGAAGTCAGTGGGAGGATTGAAATTGGTTGGATATTTTCTTCTCATCTATCCTGTAATAAAATCCTCAAAAATTATTAGGTCCCTAAAAATGATTAAGTTATATTGATAACTAAGTCATAGCCTCCCATTAAGTGAGTGATAATGAGTCCATTAGTTTAATAATCATTGGAGGCCCAAAGGCCTGGTGCTTATTGACTAATGGAATTATCATTCATAATATGATAATTTGGTTAGAGTCTTTCTGATGGTGGTCAGGTTGGCCGGCCAAAGTCGGGCCTGATCATTTATTGGTCTGATTCATCAAATCAAATCATGTTAATGGTTGGACCTAACCAGATCTTTTCAGTGGAGGCCAAAGCCTACTGATTAGGTTCTGGAGTAAAATCAATTACTAGAAGTTGTTTAGAGAAATAACTCGTTATGAACCTACCCATAGATGCACATGGGTTGACCAACCAAAGTTGGGCTCGTGTGTAGTCTGTGTGGATTCTAGTACCCACTAAGAAATTAAAGTAATTCCTCGAATTGGAGGTTGAGGCTACCAGTTCGTAAAAATACTGGGAGAAACTTTAGACTAAAGTCTAAGTCTTTAGTATTTATAATTTATGTACTAATTGAGATCTGATTTTCTTTTATGCAGCTATGGCCACTATCCTATCGCTCCGATCATTATTAGATAATGACAATCTCATGGGACCTAATTTCGATAGTTGATATCAAAAATTAAAAATCATTCTTGAACATGAGCGGATCCTTTATGTAATAATAGATCTGACACTTGAGGAGCCAGTCCCGAACATTAGAGGGTCGGTCCGAGACACTTATCAGAAGTGGCTCAACGACCGCACCACCGTTTGGTGCATAATGTTGGCGGCAATGAATGATGAGTTCAGCCACAGGTTCGAGAACGCCCAGCCACAGGAGATGCTTCAAATGTTGAATGACTCCTTTGGAATGCCTGACGACATTGAAAGGCACAAAACTAGTTGTGCCATTTTCAATGCTCGGATGAGGGATGGAGCCTCAGTCACTGATCATGTACTGTACATGATCGAAATGATTGAGCGCCTAACTAAACTGGGCTTTCCCCTGCACGAGCAGCTCAGTAAGGATGCGATCCTTAATTCTTTGCCCAAGTCCTTCCTCCCCTTCCTTACTCATTTTTGAAAGACAAAATCTGCAGTGAACTACCACGGTTTGTTGGGGTTGCTGCAGAACTTTGAAAAAAATCACCAGCTCCATAAGGAGTCGGTGAATGTTGTGGGAGGGTCTTCTTCTGATCGTCGACCCTTTAAGAAAGGGAAGAAGAAGAACAAGAAGAAGAAGAATAAGAAGGTGCAGCTGCATGCTGGGACGTCTGCACAGGGTCAGACCAAGAAGCGCAAGTCCGACCAGAGCCAGGCAGAGTACTTCTTTTGCAAGAAGCAGGGGCACTGGAAGAGGAACTGTCCTCTATACATTGCTTTCCTGAACCCGAACAGGCCGAAGAAGAAGCAAGGTACTTATATGATAACACCTTGCAACTTTTCTATTTGTGATACTACTACCTAGGTATTGGATACCGGAAGCCCTTATCATATTTGCAATTCGATGCAGGGTCTGCAGGTCAGTAGGAGATTTGATGAAGGTGAGAGATTCCTCAACGTTGGAGATGGAAGTAATGTTCTAGTTCTAGCATTAAAAATCATGAACCTTGTAATCAATTCTCGAAACGTAATTCTGAGTGAATGTCACTATTATCCAAGCTTTTTATTAAATATTATTTCTGTAGGCCTTTTGGCCATGAACGGTTATCAATTTTTAATAAAAAAAATGTTTACAATATCATTTTGAATGGTGTTACAATGTTTGTTGGACAACTTAATAATGGAATTTATTTTCTATCACAACCTGTTAATGTGGTTCAAACCTCCGGTAAACACTCTAGAATAGATAATGTGTCAGAAGTCTACCTTTGGCACTATAGGCTAGGTCATATCAATAAGAACAGGATAAACAGGTTGGCTCAAGAAGGAATTCTTGAAGTAGGTGATTGTGAATCACTTCCAACCTGTGAGTTCTGTCTTCTTGGTAAAATGATCAAATCACCTTTTACTGGAAAAGATGAGCGAGTCAGTGAACTCTTGGGTTTGGTACATTCTGATGTATGTAGACCCATGAGCTCAAGTGCAAGAGGTGGATATTTCTACTTCATAACCTTCACAGACGACCTATCGAGGTATGGGTATGTCTATTTAATGAAGCAAAAGTTAGAGTCATTTGAAATGTTCAAACTATTTCGAAATGAGGTAGAAAAACAAACTGGAAAGTGTATTAAAACTCTTCGATCTGATCGAGGAGGTGAATACCTTTTCAATGATTTTCTGACATATCTTGGGGAGAATGGGATTCTCTCTAAGTGAACACCTCCTGAAATACCACAGCATAATGGTGTGTCTAAAAGGAGGAATCGGACCTTGTAGGACATGGTTCGATCCATGATGGGGTTTGCTGGTCTGTCGATCTTTCTTTGGGGATATGCATTCGAATCGGCTTGTTACCTTCTAAATAGAGTTCTGAGTAAGTCTGTAACCAAAACGCCATATGAGATATGGATAGGACGTAAGCCAGTACTCTCGCACCTTAGGGTTTGGGGGTGTCCGGCTTATGTTAAACATTTAATTATGGACAAGCTTGGACCTAGGTCTGACAAGTATAATTTTATAGGGTACTCAAAAGAGACCAAAGGGTATTACTTCTACCTAGCTGATGAGCAAAAAGTATTTGTCAGCCTTAAGATAATCTTTTTGGAAAAGGAGTTCCTTGGTGAAGGGACTGTTGCCTCTAAGGTCGAACTTGACGAAGTTCGACAGGTGGAAAAACCAACATAAGTTGCTGAACCTGAATCGGACTTGGTTAAATCAGATCCAGAGCCCATTGTTCAAGCACCCTTAAGGCGATCTGGTAGAGTACCACATCAACCGGATAGATACTATGGTTTTTTGGTCCGGGACGGCGATCCTATCGAACTTGATGAAAATGATGAGGATCCGATCACTTACATGGATGCAATGCAGAGACCCGACTCTGAGAAGTGGCTGGAGGTCATGAAATCCGAAATGGAGTCCATGAAGGTCAACGATGTGTGGACATTGGTTGACCCACCCGAAGGAGTAAAACCCATAGGGTGTAAGTGGGTCTTCAAGAGGAAGAGAGGCGCAGACAGAAAGGTGGAAACCTATAAAGCCCATCTGGTTGCCAAGGGATATCGTCAATGTTATGGTATAGACTATGACGAGACGTTTTCTCCTGTGGCAATACTCAAATCTATTCAGATTATGCTTGCGATAGCTGCCCATCTGGACTATGAAATCTGGCAGATGGATGTGAAGATAGCTTTCCTAAATGGAGAGCTGGATGAAGAGGTGTATATGATACAACCTGAAGGATTCACATCCACAGATGAGTCTAAGGTGTGCAGGCTATAGAGGTCCATTTATGGACTTAAGCAGACATTACAGAGTTGGAACATATATTTTGATAAGACGATCAAGACGTATGGCTTCATTAAGAACGGAGAAGAGTCATGCATTTATAAGTGAGCTAATGGTCCAGTAGTAGTATTTTTTATATTGTATGTGGATGACATTCTCTTAATCGGGAATGATGTCCCTGCATTACAAGGAATAAAGATTTGGCTGTCATCACAGTTCTCCATGAAGGATCTGGGAGAAGCTTCCTACATCCTAGGGATGAGGATCTATAGGGACAGATCTAAAAGGTTGCTTGGTTTATCTCAGTCCACGTATATTGATACTATGCTGAAGAGGTTCAGTATGGAGAATTTCAAGAAAGGCTATCTTCCGATAGGCCATGAAATTTCTCTCTCGAAGAGGGATTGTCTGACAACACCTCAAGAGAGAGAGTGTATGGGTAGGATTTCATATGCTTCGGTAGTGGGATCTATCATGTACGCCATGACATGTACATGATCAGATGTGGCATACTCACTAGGGGTAGTGAGTAGATACCAATCTGATCCAGGGGAGAATCACTGGAACATTGTTCAAACCATCCTGAAGTATTTAAGAAATACTAAGGACCAGTGGCTTGTTTATGGTGAATCGAACTTGAGACTTATAGGGTTTACAGACTCTAGTTTTCAGTCTGATCACAATGACAGTAAAAGTATGTCGAGATTTATTTTTACCCTTAATGGTGGGGCTATCTGCTGGAAAAGTTTCAAGTAGCACACAGTGGCTGATTCAGTTTGCGAGGTGGAGTATGTCGCCGCATCAGATGCTGCCAAAGAAGCGGTGTGGTTGAGAAAATTCATCACCGAGCTCAGAGTAGCACCCTCCCTTGTTGGTCCAGTTCTGCTCTACTGTGACAGCTCTGGAGCCATTGCTCAGGTGAAGGAACCAAAGGCACACCAACGGACGAAGCATATTTTGTGCCACTACCATCTCATCCAGAAAATTATAGATCGAGGTGACGTCGATCTTCAGAAGATCGATGGGAAGGAGAACCAGACTGACCCATTCACTAAAGTCATTGCGGTGAAGGAGTTCGACAACTACAAGTCGAAGATGGATATTAGATACTGCACCGATTGGCTTTAGGCCAAGTGAGAGATTGTTGGGAATAGTGTCCCAAAGTCAATCGTCAGCCTGTTGATGGTTGTGCTCATTTTTGTATTTGTACATGAATTATGAATTAATAAAAATTATTTTGGTATTTTTCATCATAAAATGCTTCATCTTCTAATGAACTCCTATGTTGTGGTGAAGTCCTTAGGACTATTTAGACTCGACAAAGGAGGATTTGTCGTTTAGTCCTTAAATCTGTTCGTGATCAAATAATACATTGTTATCAAGGATGATAATATTTATCAAGCATAGGTCATTGTGTGCCATATAGGTTGGTTATCCTCTTAACCAATGAGTGTGGAGACACTGGTATGGCATACAGGTGAGATATAAGGGTACATCTGCACTGAATGTGACCGACCCCGGAGCTATTTCTGCTATCAAGATTTGCTCCAATGGAATATGGGTATAAATATTCCTCTGACCTGAGACCACCACGGTGACTTGCAGGCAACTCACTGCACTTAGGCACTGGACTACCTGAATTTCTAATTCAGTGACGGAAGGCTGTTGGGTGTAGTCAAGTACTTGACTTGTCGGTGCGTGTGTCAAGATGGGATTGACCACTCTAGTTTAGGAGCTATGTACAGTCGTGTTTCAATTTAGCAAAATTTTGGCCAGGGTAGTCCTTGTGAGGAGTCACAAGACTATTTGAGTTGAGCACGATTCGGATGATCTTATCAGGGTTGACAGTTTAACCCTGAGTCATCCTAAACACAGGGGTCAAAAGGATGAATTATACAGTAACCATATTCATGTAGGTTCTGAGTGTTACGATTGCGACTCTTCGACCTATCCAGACGTCGGGTACCATTGCTAGATGGTCACTTCGATTAGTACAGGAATTGGTTCCTGTGCTACCGACTTAGGTTCGAACCTGTGGGGTCACACACATTAGAGGTTCCTATCTGATCTGATGGTTGGTGTAGAATCCTACATGTTTGAGACTCAGTGATTGAGAATCAGGATTCTCTGATCATGAGTTCCATACATTATGGGTACCGGGGTCAAGAGTCCCACTGGTTGGGATTTTTCGATCAGGGTTATATATCGATGAATTCTGATGCCCGATTGCCCATCAGATTTGGACTCAATATTTATGAGAGGTTTAATTAGTGATTTGATCACTAATTAACTCAATTTGATTGAGTAATTATTTTTGGATCAAGTCCAATTGAATTGGATTCAGTTGGGTTTGACCCAATTAGGTTAAGAGTTGACCTAATCATCGAGATGGTTTGGTCCCTGATTTGATCAGGGGTTGGGCTTAGTCAATTCCTGATTTGATTAAGATTTTATTAAGCCTAATTAAGCCTAATTAAGTTGGATTTAAATTAGTCTAATTGGACCTAACTTATTTGGTTCAATTAGGTTGGTTTAAATAATTAAACCACCTTGACCCAATCTCCATGTGCCACCTCACTTCCATTGCACCCATTTGAATTCATGAGAAGGAACTTCTCATGAATTTTTTTCTCACGCCAAGCCCTCTCCATGCCCCACTTTAATGTGCCAAATGAATGGATAAGGATGATTGGTTGGCCATTCAAATTCAAAATAAAGTTTGAATTTGAATGGGCAATCAATCTTTATACCTTATCCTTTTTTTTTATGCCCCATTTATTACATGAGAAAAAGTTTCTCATGAAATCACTCCATGCATAATTTAAGCCATGCCTCATGCCTTTAGTGGATAAGGGATGAGTTGGTATCCATTTGAATTCAAAATTTGATTTAAATTCAAATGTGCAATTACTCATCTTTATCTTTTCTTTTGGATAAGACGTTTGACGTTGTTATAAAAGGAGGAGAAGAGTGGGGCATGCAAGATGAAGATATTTGGAGAAAAATTCTGGGGCGTGAGAAGTCTTGTGCGTGAGAAGGAAGTCCATATCCTTCCAAGAGAAAAAGAAAGAAAAGAAAGAAAAGTGGGTGCAAGATTTTCGGTGAGTTTCCTAGAGTTTTAGCCTGGGGTTCGGAAAGTGAGAAAGTGAGCTACGAGTATCATGAGCCCACAAAATCTCAGAGAGATCTTCAACATCCTCTCAAGCACATCTGTTGATGATCTAGAGTGTTCGAAGAATCGACAGACATTGATCGAAGGAGTTCGATCAGCATCGGCCGTCAAAAGGGCTCTACAATGAGCTAGCACTCGTGAGGAGTTGATCAGACTGGGAGCTTCGTGTGGACGATCCATAGAGGCCAGACATGCTGTGTGGCTGTATCGTGATGATCAGACTCTTTCGACGGTGATCAGATTATGGTGATCTACTGTCCGCACAAAGGTATTGTGTTCTGAACACATTACAATAAAGTGTTTATTGTTTAAATTTGAATTTCAAATTTAAATGCATGCATGCTGTATATTATATTTAGATCCTAGTGTAGGATAAATTTATGTTAATTAATTAGATTAATTAATATTTTTTCACTGTAAAATCATGATTTTGAAAAAATTTTAAAATTATCATTTTACCCCTGCACTGAATTTTTCCACACACATCCACTAAAATAATTGATGGTGTGGAATCAACCAAATCTGAAAAAGAATGGGATGAAGTTGATAAGAAAATAGCTCAACTAAATGCTAAAGCCATGAATATTTTGTATTGTGCTCTAGATGCTAATAAATTTAATCATATTTCAACATGCATGTCAGCTAAGAAAATATGGGATAGATTAGAAGTAACTCATGAAGGAACTAATCAAGTGAAGGAATCAAAAATCAACATGCTTGTGCATAAATATAAACTTTTTAAAATGGAGTATGATGAATCAATAACTAAGATGTTTACTCATTTTACTGATATTATTAATGGTCTAAAAAGTCTTGGTAAGTCTTATTCTAACAGTGATCTCGTAAGAAAGATTCTTAGATCTTTACCGAGGACTTGGGAGGCCAAAGTGACCACAATCCAAGAAGCCAAAGATCTGAATATCTTACCCTTGGAGGAGCTTCTAGGATCACTGATGACTTACGAGCTAAGCATGAAACAACACCAAGAAGAAGATGTCAAAAAGAAGAGGATAATCACCCTCAAATTCACTGCTTAACCTGATGAAGAATCCGATGATACAGAAAATGAAGAGCAGGATGAAGAAATGACCCTCATTACTAGAAGGTATAAGAAGTTCTTGAAGAAAAGAAGATAAAAAATGAGGAAGAGGCCACCTACAAAAGGAGAACATAGCAAAGAGAAGGATAAGAAGCAACCCCTTATTTGTTATAAATGCAAGAAATCGGGACACTTTAAGTCTGAATGCCTACAACTGAAGAAGGGTCCCAAGAAGTACAAGAAGAAGGCCATGATGGCTATATAGAGCGGAAGTGATGAGTCAAGTTTCGAAGAAGAAGACTCAAATGAACAAACCAACTTGTGTCTTATGGCACATGAAAATGAGGTAAATACTGAAACTCCTATTGACTTTACCTTTGAAGAACTTCATGAAGCATTTTATGACCTAATTGATGAACTAAAGAAGTTAGAGGTAAAGAACAAAGAATTAAAATCAAAGAATCAATCTTTACTAAAAGAAAATGAGAGTATTTCAAATGAAAAATCAATTCTATCTCAAGAAAATCTGAACTTAAAAAATGAGATTGTCAAGTTAAAACCAATGGTTGAAAAGTTCACTTTAAGTTCAAATAAACTTCACATGATACTTGACAATCAAAAGGTCATTTATGATAAAGCCGATCTTGGATTTAACCCTTTAAAGAAACAAAAATTTCTAAAAAATATCTTTCTAAACTCATCATACAATAAGTTTTCAAATATAACTTGCTTTAAATATGGTAAATAGGACATAAATCCTATTCATATTTTTCTAACAAATCTAAAAATTTCAATGTAAAAAAAATATAGATTTCAAAAGGAACCATTATGACTAACCAAAAAGGATCCAAAAAAACTTAGGTACCTAAAGTCAAAACTTGATTCTTGTGTATAGGTGTGTCTTGCATCCCAAGGAGCAAATCAGAGATGGTATCTTGATAGTGGATGCTCAAGACACATGACTGATGATGAATCCCAATTCATCATACTTGATGCTAAAAATGGAGGGATGGTCACCTTTGGAGATAATGGCAAAAGAAAAATCATCGGTATAGATAACATTGGTATCACTTCCTCCAAGTATATTAAAAATATTTTATTACTAGATGGTTTAAAATATAATTTATTAAGCATCAGTCAATTTTGTGATAAAGAATACAAAGTTATTTTTGAATCTTCAGTTTGCATTGTAACTAGTTTTATTAATGAAGGTATTAAATTTGTTAGGCATAGACATGGTAATATTTATATGGTAGATTTGAATGATCTTTCCAAAATAAACATGCAATGCCTAGTAGCCTTGAATGTCAAGATTAATGAGACTAGTTGGCTTTAGCATCATAGGCTTGCACATATTAGCATGCATTCACTCTCAAAACTTATTAAAAAGGAATTGATTATCGGCTTACCCAAATTGAATTTTGAAAAGGATAGAATTTGTGATGCATGCCAAATGGGTAAACAAACATGAGTCTTATTCAAATCTAAATATATTGTTTCAACTTCTATGCCATTAGAACTATTGCACATAGATTTATTTGGACCCACTAGAACTACTAGTCTAGGTGAAAAATGATATGGTTTTATGATTATTGATAATTTCTCTCATTTTATATGGGTCTTCTTCTTAGCACATAAGGATAAAACCTTTCATATTTTCTCAAAATTTTATCGAAAAGTCACAAATGAAAAAGATTTTTTAATTCAAAATATTCGAAGTGATCATGGAACCAAATTTGAAAATCAAGATTTTAAAAAATTTTGTGATGAAAAAGATATTGACCATAACTTTTCAGCACCTAGGACATCCCAACAAAATAGAGTAGTAGAAAAAAAATAGAACTCTTGAAGAAATGGCCCGTACCATGCTATGTGAAAGCAACCTTCCAAGATATTTTTGGATGGAAGCAATTAACACGATATATTACATATTAAACCGTGCTTTAATTAGATTAATTTTAAAGAAAACTCCTTATGAGCTTTAGAAAGAAAGAAAATCAAACATTGCATATTTTCATATTTTTGATTGTCGATGTTTTGTTTTAAATAATGGTAAAGAAAGACTAGAAAAATTTGATGCAGAATCCGATGAAGCAATTTTTCTTGATTATTCCTCTTCTAGCAAAACTTTTAGAGTTTTCAACAAAAGAACTTTAATAGTAGAGGAGTCAATACATGTTATTTTTGATGAAACTAACGATCTTCCTTCAAGAAAGAATGAAGGTATTGATGATGCAGATCCTCTTATAGAAGGGATGAAGGAGATCACTCTAAAAGACTCAACCATTTAAGATGATGAAGAATATGAAGACAAATAGGATGAGAAAGGTGAAGAACAATAAGAATAACCTCTAGGTACAAATGATCTATCCAAAGAATGGAGGTATGATCACAATCACCCCAAGAAACTAATCATTGGTGATCCTACACATGGTGTAAGAACTCGCTCTTCACTTAGAGATGCATTCAATCATTTTATTTTTGTCTCTTATCTGGAACCTAAAATCATAGATGAAGTTGAAAAAGATTATAATTAGATAAATGCAATGCAAAAAGAACTTAATCAATTTGAAAGAAATAATGTATGGACTTTAGTTTCAAGACCTAAAAATTATTTTGGCACAAAATGGGTATATAGGAATAAATTGGATGAACATAGAAATGTGATAAGAAATAAAGCGAGATTAGTTGCAAAAGGTTATAATCAAGAAGAAAGAATTGATTTTGATGAGACCTTTGCACTTGTTGCTAGATTAGAAGTAATTAGACTTCTACTTGCATATGCTTGCTTTATGAATTTTAAATTATTTTAAATAGATGTCAAAAGTGCTTTTCTAAATGGATATATTGCTGAAGAAGTTTATGTAGAACAACCTCTAGGTTTTGGAAATCATACTTTTTCTAATCATATTTTTAAATTAAACAAAGCATTATATGGTTTGAAATAAGTACCTAGGGCTTGGTATGAAAGGCTAAGCAAATTTTTGCTTAATAATGATTTTTCAAGAGAAAATGTAGACACAACTTTTTTTATTAAAAAAAATCAAAATGATATATTAGTTATACAAATATATATTGATGACATTATTTTTGGGTCTACTAATGAAACTCTTTGTCAAGATTTTGTTAAGCTCATGCAGGGAGAGTTCGAGATGAGATGATGAGAAAACTTACATTCTTCCTCGGACTCCAAATCAAACAAACAAAGGAAGAAATCTCCATCACTCAAAGCAAGTACATAAGAGAACTACTCAAAAGATTTAGAATGGAGAACTCCAAAGTAATTGGTACACCCATGAGCCCATCATGTAAGCTTGACAAGGATGAAGGAGGTAAAAATATAGACTTAAAATTTTATAGAGGTATGATTGATTCTCTATTGTATTTAACTACCAGTAGACTAGATATTATATTTAGTATTTATCTTTGTGCTCGCTTTCAATCAAATCCGAAAGAATCTCACTTGAATGCAGTTAAAAGAATCCTTAGATATTTAAATGGTACACAAACTCTAGGACTATGATATTCTAAGGACTCATCAATTGACTTGATAGGATATTCAGATGCCGATTTTGCTGGATATAGATTAGATAGAAAAAGTACTAGTAAAACTTGTTAATTTCTAGGAGTTAACTTAATCTCTTGATTTAGTAAGAAGCAAAACTCGATAGCATTATCTGTAGTCGAGGCCAAATACATTGCAGTCGAAAGTTGTTGTGCTCAAATCTTGTGGATTAAGCAATAACTTGAAGACTTTGGCATCAAACTCAATGAAACTCCTGTAAGATATGATAACACTAGTGCTATAAATCGAACTAAAAATCTAATTCAGCATTCTAGATCAAAATATATTGAAATTAGACATCATTTCATAAGAGAACATATCCAAAATAAAGATATAATTCTTGATTATATTTGTACTGAAAAATAATTGGCTGACGTCTTTACCAAGGCCTTAAGTGAAGATAGATTTTATGAAATTAGGAGAAAACTAGGAATTCTTGATCCATCAGCTTAAGTATTTCTCTGATTCCAAATTCTTAATACCAAAAATTCATTGAATCAAATCTATTGAGCTCAATTCTTATTTTTCTTAAGAGCTCAAAAGCTCAAAACTATCATTCACATGATCAATACTTAGGTAAATATCCTTCTCTCAGAGTTTCAAATTTTTTTCAAAATTGTCCCATCATTCTTTTGAATTTTTTTGTGCCATGAGTCGACCCCTAGGGTTGATCCTAGGGTAATCTTGCAATTTTGTCAAAACTCTTCGGGCGCTCTCTTCTTATTGAAAATTTTTCCTTGAGCCGACTCAGCCCTTCATCTTCTTCCTTCCACCGAACCAAAAGCTCTCCATCTCTTCTCCCTCAAACCAAAGATTTCTCTCAATATCTCCTCCCACCAATTTTCACTCCTCAAATCACCCGTTAAGGAACCAACTTCCTCTCCTCTCCCTTCCTCATTTGGGGTGGTTCGAGCTTGTCCTAGAATCATCCCCTCTTCTCCAAACTGGTGATTTAACTCCTCAAATTCTTACCTTTTTCCTTCCAAAATCCTTTCCTCTCTGTCTCACATTTAGTCTCCTAAGCTCCTTTCAAGTCTCTCTTGACCTAATGGCTCCCAAAATGAAGCTACCGTAAAAAAAAAAATCCGTTCGTGGGTTGGAAGACAGTGTGCGTAGAAAGAGATTAGCAACTGAGCCCTCTCCTGCTCCAATCCCTGCTCCAGGTCCTGCTTCAGCTTCCACTCAGTCTCCAATCAGTCCAAGCAAGATACCTCTCTCTGATCGAAAAGTGGAATTCGAAAAAAATATTGATTTCAAGTTTTTTGAAAAAGAATGGTTGACTATTGGATCGAAGATTAAGTATCAAGGATGGAAATTTTACTGCTCTTTAAAGAAAAATACTTATGTCGATCTAGTCAGAGAATTTACTTAAATTTGAGCTATAGCAATGGAACAGTGAAATCTACAGTAAAAGGTATTGATGTTATTCTTGATCCAGTACATTTGGGATAGATACTGCATTTTCATTGTGAAGGCTATACTAATATGGAGCTCCCTATTAAAAAAGAAGGAATTAATATTATCTTAGGGAGAACCTATACTGGAAGTCTAAATAAATTGGAAGCAAAAATTCTTTCTGTTGAGATGAGGCTGTTACATCACTTGATAACCAAACTGTTTGTCCCTAGGAGTGGTAGACACGATCTTCTATCTGGTAGGGATATTTGCATTATGTACCATGTGATCACCCAAACCCCCCTGAACCTTCCAGCATTGATGTTTGAGGCCATGAGGGAAACCCTAAACAGATCCAAGGCTCACTTGCCTTTTGGTATGGCACTCATCTTAGTTTTTAGAAGGTTCAAAATCAGTTTTAAGAGAGAGGCAGTTGCTAGACAATCTCATTCCGACACCATCAACTGCCACACACTGCATCGCATGGATTTCTCTAAGACTGATGGTGGTTGGACAAAGGATGTTGTGGAGAGAGTGGAGGATAGAGCAGAGGAGGAGGGACTATCTTCACCTCTTCGTGATCACAGAGCATCCCCAGATATTCAGTTCATATCTGATCACGAGGCTGGTCCTTCAGAGTCTGTGAGGAGGCATGCTTCAGTTCCACAATCAGAGAGCAGGACACATCCTTTAAAGCTCAGGCTAGCAGATGATCAGATTGAGATGATGTCCTAGCATGTTGCCTCCATTCTATCTCAGCAGTTTGCCACTTCAGTCTTTGCTCAGAGATCGACATCCCAGGGTGACTCAAATCAGACTCTGATCCCTCATATTTTTTCTATTTTTCAGATGCTTACTGATCAGTCAGTACGCATTGAGCAACTTGAGGGATGTATTTTGAGATTGACAGGTAGAGTATTAGACTTACAGGGGCAAGTATTAGCTTTAGCCCATTCCCAGCCACATGAGGATATCACAGAGGTCTCAGACCTAACTGTAGAGGCAGCTAGACTTCAAGGAGTCTTAAAGAGTGATTTTGACTTCTTGAGGAGAGAGATCAGGGGCTCCAGTGAGAATGCTTCTACTCAGTTCAGTGCCCTGATGTAGTCTATATCAAGAGCCTTGAATCTTTTGGACACCATCAAACTTTCTCTTATAGCATAGTCTGTAGCTTCTCAGGCTCCAGGATCCTCTCACCCCTCTACTCGTGCTGGTACCTCTACCGGTGGCTGAGGCAGACGCGATCGAGGTCATGCCCGTGGACTTGATCCTACATCTCCTCACTCTATCTCTGATTCTTCATATTCTAATCCCTCTAGCCATGACATCTATTAGATTTAGATTAGTTTGTCTCCTATGTCTAGGATCTATCTTATGGGCCTTATATTTGTTGGCTAATTAACTCTTGGATAGTTTCTATCCATGACTTTTGTATTTTGAGTTGACTCATGTGTATTGGGACACATTTTGTATTCAGTCACTTTTGAATATATATATATATATATGTGCTTTGACTTTCAATGAATATCTATGAATGTGATCAAATTGAATTATTTTAATTATGAGATATAAAAAATAACTCATATTAGTACTGAGAAATACTATGAATTGTAATATCTTCTAGATGAGTAAGTTGATATATCCTTTATGTTTGCTATGTTGAGGGGGAGTAGAGAAATAAGCAATCAAAGAAGGGTGCTAAAGAAGTAAAATATGGAATCAAAAAGGGGGAGTAAAGAAAATATATCCTTTTTGTCATCTTTCTTTTCTTTTCTCTATCTTTAAAATCCCTTAAGATCTTAATTGATGCTATCAAAAAGGGGGAGTTAAAAAAATTTATCCTTTCAAGATCTCTTAAAAGGAAGAGTAGAGAATCTTAATTGATGCTATCAAAAAGGGGGAGTAGAGAATCAAAATCGAATTTGAGCAATAAGCAATAAAGAAATGAGCAATAAGCAATAAAGAAATTAGTAATAAGCAAAATTGTTAAGCAAATGTGTCAAAGAACCAAATAAGCAAAATTGTTAAGCAAATGTGTCCAAGAACCAAAATCGTCAGCTCCTTTTTTTATCTAAATTTTCAAAGCAAATGAACTTATAAGCAAATTTTAAATTGATCTTCAAACTGCTTATGATGTATTTCGTTCAAATACTTGGCTATGATATTGAAGTGATGCATCTTCATAAATTTGAAATTTATGTTCAATGCTTTATATATGGTTTTGCTCAAGTATTTTGTCATCATCAAAAAGGGAAAGATTGTTGCTGCTTGAATTGATTTTGATGATTACAAAGTATTTGAGGAAGTTACTAATGATTTTGACTTGAAAAAAGATTTATTGTATTTCAGGGGCAAAATCATAATTTTATCAAGTTCTAATTCGGAAGTCTCAAGAGCAAGAACACAAGATTTGTAATCTATTAGAGATAATTTTAATATTTTTGAATATATATTTTGAAAGAAAATCATGTTTATATATTTGAGTCGACCCCATGAGTCGACTCATGGCAAAAGGAGCTGAACGACATGCTGAATTCTTTGGCTGGCACGCTCTGTGAGTCAACCCCATGAGTCGACCCTATGAGTCGATCTCTACTGCTGTGTAGGCCAAAATTACAGAACAATCATTTTTTATTCTGTACTACAGAAGTCGATCCCATGAGTCGACTCATGAGCATGAGTCGACCCTATGAGTCGATCCCTGTGATGAAAAAATTTCACAACGGCTAGTTTTTAGCTTATTTTGGCTGCATTTAATGCCCATTTAATATACTCCAATAGCTCTATTTCAGCCCAGATTACTCTCCATCATTATTTGAAGTTATAAAAGACACTTAAAGGAGGGAATCAACAAGATTTTGAAAAGGTTCTTCAAGCATTCATTTCAACCCTAAGCAAGAGCCCTCTTAAAAGTTCAAGAAACTTTTATTTCAAGTTCACCAACCCCTCAAGAGCTCATTCAAGTCTTCAATCACCTTGAAAAAAATCAGAAGAGCTTCATTCTTATTGTGTAAAGTTTATTTAAAGCTTTATTTGCTCATGAAAGGAGCTACATCTGTATTTCTGTGTGATTAACTGCTATACTTTATTTTGAGTTGATATTTTATTTTGGAAGGATTTCGAAACATGGAAAGATTGATCTGAACCTTGAATCGAATTGTATTGGGTTGGTTTGTACCCAAAAAATAAGTGTTCTAGCTTGAAATAGCTAGAGTCGGAGGTTCTGATGTTGTATTCAGATTGAATACGGTTTAGTGAATTTAAATTTTTAAGTAGGAGCTTGGGGAGTGGATGTAGGTGCAAGGTTGACACCGAACCACTATAAATCTTTTTGTTTATGTTGTGCTTACTTGCTCTTCTTTTAAATTTTCTTATCTTCTTGCATTCTTGCATCTAACTTCTACATCTTGCATAAATTTTACTCTCCACATTTATTCTGCTCATTGTTAAATAATCCTCATAGTTGTAAATTAACTTTAAATTTTTAAAAACTCAATTCACCCCCTCCCTCTTGGGTTGCATAGCTGGGCAACAGTCTCTAACTATCTAATTTTCTTTATTTTTTTAAAAAATATATATATTTTTTAAAGATCTAAGTCAACTCAACTTTTTCATGCCCTAAGGCAACCATGCAACATAACTTCCAGTTATGCCAAGGCAACCTTATGTCAGGGCAATCAAGATTGACAAGAAGAATAAAAATAAACTAACTAAGATCAAAATAATATGTCAAAAGAAAAGAAATAGGTTGGAATACGACCTAGGTTCCACCACTCACCAACTTTAAAGTCATGCAAGATAAGGAAGACAGAAAAGTAAGACTATAACTAAACGAAAAGTATGAAGAACAAGAATTTAAAACACAATTTAGACACACCAATTCTCTAGCAACGGCATCAAAAATTTGATGTATTTTAAATTTATCGTAAGCACATGATGTGCAATATAGCACGTCCAGTGAGTATGGGTCGATCTCATGAGAAATTAGATTTTTAAAGTATGTTCAAATATTTGCTCAAGCGAGCTTTAAAGAAAAAGAGGAGAGATTGTTTGTTGGATTACTAACTATCAAAGTAATAAATTAATTAATTATAAAGATAAATAATCTAAAAGATCTAAGACTTTTGAATCTACTAGACTAATGAATTAGAGAGCCTTCCTATGGTTTCTCTTATAATATCTTTTGATTAAGGTGTAAAATATGAACAAGCATGAATCATGAAGAGATTTAACTTAACTATGACCCATCAAGTATTTTATTTTCATCCTAATTAAGAGATATTTTTTGTCAATCACTTTTCTTGTGTTACCTAAGTATGGGCTATGAAGGGGCTCAAATCCAACTATAACCCATTAAAATTTTCATAAGAAAGGAGAAGAAAGAATTTAGAGATTTATGAGCCTTCTACCAATCATCCTCTCTAGCACTGAGTCAAGCATCGACTATGAAGGGATTATGACCGAACAATAGCCCATCAAGTCTCTTGATAAGAGAGATGAAGGAAAAAAGACTCTAAAAATTAAAAATTTAAAAAAAAAAATTTGAAGAAGAAGGTTTCTATTCATGGTCTAACTTCATCGTAAACTCTAGAGGGATTGCTTAGCCAGATATTATTTAATTTGAAGCTCAAAAAAAATAAAATAAAATCTTATTCTACTTGCTGGAATTTAACTTGTAGAAATTAAAAATTATAGAATTAAAAGATGTAAAAATTTAAACTACTATATTGCAAAAATTAAAACTATAAAAATTAAATAGAAAAAAAAAACTAATTTATTATTGAATAAAAATTTTGATACAAAAATTTTTAACTCCAAAGCCATTAACGGGACTTGGAGTTAGAATAAAAAATAAAATAAAATAAATTCTCTTACAGAACCTGGCTTCTCTCCCTCTCTTGGCTTGGGGCCAACATCTCCCTAGCTAACTTTCTTTCTCATATGTTGGAAAGGTGGAAGAAAGTGAAAACAAGGTGGCTAAAAAGATTTAAAAGGTAGGTATACCTGTCTGTCACACGGGCCCCCTATAAGAATTATGGTGTGGACAGAGAGATATCTTCTAGAGTGGAGGCAATAGGCTTTATTTATAGGTGTTAGCAGGGAGAAATTCTTCTTAACTTTCAGATGTGGGACTAATAAAAATAATAATGGATGGTTGAGTTTTAGTGTTAAGTGAAGGGAAAGAAATTTGTTTCTCACAGATTATCAGGGTTGCATCTAAAAATTTTTTACAAATCTATATGAATAAGGATCAAATCCTTACCTGGATTGCAGTGAAATTGAGGATCAAATCTCTAAAATCTAGATTCAAACTTTGCGTAAGCCTGGAACTGTAGGCCTTCTACTTCATGTGCATGCTAGATAATGCAAGAAAGTGGAATGAATCTCTTGATCAAAGCACCTTTGCAAAGCAACCAAAGGAGGTAGAAGAGGTGTTAGTGTGTCACCTCACACAAGCAAAGGGTGTTGAAAAATATAGGCAATTTCATGTATGTATTTCAAAATTTTTTTGACATAAAATATAGTGAAAGACATCTAGATTAATTATATTAATCTAATATATATATGATCTAATTATCAAATCAACCTATTCTAAGATTTATGACATGATATGGTGTATATAAAATCTGAAATAATCACATGATAAAATCAGCATGCATAGATGTAAGCAATAGATCAAATTTACATCTATCTGAGTTTAGAACTTAATATCTGAGTGTGGATCGATGATCATCGCTGCTAAGAGATATGGTGAAGAAGATCTTTACTGGTTGCTTGCAGCTGCACCGTGTCCGACCTCTACGGGAAGTCCACTCGAAGCCCCGATCTGATCGGTCTTCTCGAGAGTACTAGCTCGTGCGAAGACTTTCTTCTTGATTGATCTAGATCCTTTCTTCAAATCTTTGAAATCTTACCAGAGGTTAAAAATAGAATTCTAGAGGAGATGAAGAGATAGAAGAAAGATAGAGAAGAAAATAATTTTTCTCTTATTTTTTCTCTCTTCCCAAACCCTGAGGAATAAAACCCTAGAAATCAGGTTTTGCGCTAACCCAAGAGAAAAAGACTCTCCTCTTCTTTCATGCCATGAAATCACACCCAAGACCCCTCTCAACATGAAGGCCTCTCTCTCTTCTTTCTTACACACTCAAAACAAAATAAATCCCCTTTTATTGGTGTGTAATGAGATAGGGATGAGAGTCCTAAAGATCTTGGACTCTACCATATATTGTTGCCCTTCCACAAATTTCATTCCCCAAAAAAAACATGGAACACCCCCTTTCATAATTTTCACATGAAATAGATCCTTATCTGATTTCTCACATAAAAAATTCCCTCAAAAAGTCACACCAAAGAAAGAGAATAAAAGGGATGGCATGTGAAGTGATTTGGATAAGAACAATCTCTCTTGATAAGGAATGTTTTGAAATCCAATTTTAAAACTTTTCTTTTATCAAAACCAAATTAGATTTGGATGTGAGATAGAGAGGAAGAAGAGCTCTTTGGCATGAAAAAATCTCATGCAAAATAATTTTTTGCATAAAGAAGAATGGCATGCAATGTGGGAGGCGCAAAGGAAGGAGAGTCCAATCCTATATGGACTCTTAATTTTCTTATTTGAATCCAAACCAAATCACATCTGGTTTAGTCCAAATAAAATAGATAAAATTTAATCTAATTAAGTTCATAAATTTTGAGTCAAATCATAATTAAATGAGGTATTGATTGAACCAAAGTCCTGATCAAATCAGAGATAATTTTTTCTTAGTGATTAGGTCATCTCATAGCCTAATCGGGTCAAACCTAATTGAATCTAATTCAATTAGATTTCATTTAATCTTTTTTACTCAATCAAAATGAGCTAATCAGTAATTTAATTACTAATTAATTTTTTATTAATTTACTAACACTTGATGAATAAATTTATTATAACTTTTACATGAGGTTAATCATCAATCGAATTGATGATTAAGCCCTTGAATGATTCTCAATCATTGATCAGCCACATGATCAGTCAGAAACTTCTTTTGAGTGTGACCCTATAGGTTCGAACCTAAGTCGGTAGCATAAAAATAAATTTCTAAATCAATCGATGTAACCATCTAGTAATGATGACCTGATGTCCGGATAGGTCGAATGAAAGTGAAGCAACATTCAAAAATCGACTGGCATATGGTTACCGTATAATTCATTTCCTTGACTTTAATGCTCAAAGACGACCTAAGATTTAATTGTCAATCCTAGGTAAGTCATCCACATTATATTTTAATCTTTCAAATCCATCACATGGATAATTCAAGCTCAGGTTTTGCTAAATTGAAATACATTGATACATTAACTCTTACTAACTCGAAGAGGTCAATCCCATCTTGACTCATGCACTGACTTGATAAGTACTTGACTGTACCTAAAAATCTTTCATCACTGAATTATAAACTCAGATAGTTCAACACTAAAGTACAGTGAGTTGCTTGTAAGTCACCGTGGTGATCTCAGGTCGGAGGGACACTTATACCCAAACCCTTCGCGAGCTACCCTTGACAACAGAGCACTCTGCAGTTGGTCACATTCAGTGATGATGTACTCCTACATCTTACTTGCATATCATACTAGTACCTTCACACCATTTGGTTATGAGGACAACCAACGCATATGGCACACAATAACCTATAATTGATATCGCTATCATCCTAGTATAGCATTTCATTTGATCGCAAACCAGTTTAAGGACTATATGATAAATCTTCCTTTATCGATCAAAGTAATCCTAAGGACTTCAACACAATATAGAAGTTCATTAGAAGGTATAACCTTATGATAAAAAAGATCAAATAACTTTTATTATTGATCAATTCATATACATTTATAATTAGCATAATCGTTAGATAATTGGCTTTAGGACATAATTTCCAACAACTCCCACTAGGACTAAAGTCAATCAGTATAGTATCATATACTCATCTTTGATTTATCATCCCAGAACTTCTAAATACTGAGGCTTTAGTAAATGGGTTGGTCAGATTTTTCTTTCCATCGATCTTCTAAAGATTGACATCACCTTAATAGATTTCTCGAATAAAGTGATAGTGATACAAAATGCTTGGTAAGCTAATGGAACTTTGGCTCCAAGGCATGAGCTATGGCTCTGGTGCTGTATAATACAGTAGGACCATCATTAAAGGGTGCCACTCCTAGCTTGCCAATGAACCTGTATAATCTCATAGCTTTCTTGCAAGCATCGGATGCTGCAATGCATTCAACCTCACAATTTGAATTGGCTATATCTTTCTGCTTGAAATTTTTCTAGCAGATTGCTCTATTATTTAAGGTAAAGATGTATTTTGATACATTCTTGCTATTATGTCTAACTAAAAATTAGAGTCATACTCTACAAGTTTTAAGTCAGATTCTTCATAACCGAATCACTGATCCTTAGTATTTTTCAAATACTTATGGATGACCTTCCAGTAACTCTCATCTGGATCTTGCAGGTATCCACTCACTATCCTAGTGAGTATACCATATCCTGTCTTATACATGGTGTATATGATAGAACAAATTCTACTCATAAGTATCCTATATATGTTGGATTGAAAAAATTCAAGCAATCTCTTAGATCTATCTCTATAGATCTTCATCCCTAGGATGAGAGATGCTTTTCCAAAATTCTTTATGGAGAACTATGATAACAACGAAACTTTTATTTTCTGTAATGTAAGGAATGTTATTCCTGATTAAAAGAATTTCATTCACATACAAAATAAGTAATACACTTACAAAACTATTAACCCATTTGTATTTGCAAGGTTTATTTTTATTCTCAATGAAGCCATGCATTTTAATCATTTATCAAAATGCATGTTCCAACTCCAAAATATTTAGCATTACTTTAGGAAAAATGTCTCGTTATAGTTAATACCATAATGTTGAAAATATTTTTAGGCAACCAGATGAGCTTTGTAGGTCTCCACCTTCTCGTCTGCGCCACTCTGATCCTATTAAAGATCCACTTACACCCTACGGATTTTACCTCTTTCAGTGGATCAATGAGTGTCCATACACCGTTGACCTTCATGGACTCAATTTTCAATTTTATGACTCTAAGCCACTAATCAAAGTCAGACCTCTGCAAGGCATCCATGTAGCTAGGAGATCAGATCTTTGTTGTTCTCATCGAGTTCAACAGGATCACATCCCAAAACTAGAAATCGAAGAATCTATCCGACGGATGTGGTACTCTATCGAATCTCTTTAATGGTGCTTTTACAATAAATTTCGGGTTTGATCTAATCAAATCCAGTTCTATGGGTTCACTAGATTATGTCAGTTTTTCTATCTGTCGAACTTCATATGTTCTATATTAAAGGTATTAGTTTCTTCACCAAGGTACTCCTTTTCTCAAAAAGAATATCGAACAATTCTTGTTCTTTAGCAAGATAGAAGTGATATCTCCTAGATTCTTTGGGGTTACTCTACAAAATAATACATATAGGATTGAGATCCAAGCTAATCAATCTGCAAATGCTTGACATAAAATAAATACTTCCAAACCCTAAGGTAAGTTAGTATCGGCTTACGTCTAGTCCATATCTCATATGGTATTTTTGTGACTGATTAATTCAGAATCCAGTTGAGAACATGACAAGTATTCTCAAGAGCATAATTCTAAAAGAAGACTGGTAGACTTGTAAACCTCATCATGGATCGAACTATGTCTAACAAAGTCGATTCGAATAAGAGAGAATTCTATTTTCTTCTAGATATGTCAAAAACTCACTGGAAGGGCATTCTCCTCTTTGGTCTGACCAACGAGTTTTAATACTCTTCTAAGTTACTTCTCTACCTCATTAAAAAATTATTTGAACATTTCAAATAATATAAATTTATGGCAACCATATTCATAGATTCAATACATTAGTATGTATTAATCTCAAAATACCATTGGCTCATTCATTTTTTCAGCAAAAGGTGACTTTGTCATCTTATTAAAGAGATAGGATGGACAGGTTGATAATGATTCACAATCATTGACTTCAAAAATTATTTCTTATTGATCCTATTCTTGTCTTATATGACCATGCCTAAATTGCCAAAGACAGGAATCCATGATATTATCTACTCTTAAGGATTTGTTTGGTGTATACAATACACTAACAAGCTGTGTAAATATCATTTCTTTAGTTATCCATCATGATTTTGATATTATTTATAATAATATCATAAAAATTATGAGATAATAGTGATAATTACTAAAATGATATTGTTAGAATTGAAAATAGATTTGATGATTTCTAAAATCAGAATTGGAACATAACTTCCAACTCCAATGTTCAAGAACCTCTTGCGATTTTCAAACTTTCTACTAACTTGAAGTCGTTGCAATAATTTGCATGGACTTTCGATATCCAATATCTAAATAGTAGTGTCACAGATAGAGAAATTACAAGGTGTTATCATTAAGTACCTTGTCCAACAATCCTTTGCTAATCTCTCTTTCTTAGTCTGTTCGGGTCAAGGGACTCTGCCAGACTAGGTTAACCTCAGACTCTTTTGTCAGTTCGGACTCCTCAGTCTAAGTACGATTCTTTGGCATCTTCTTTTTCTTTTCTTTCTCAAAAGGTTATTACTCCACTAAAGACACATCTTCAGAGGTGCAAAATAATTCCTTCAGCATTTGTAGGATTTTCTTTCATTGAGCATCATCGAATTTATAACTAAATTCATGTTCTTCGTTGCTCTCAAAAATACCACATAGTGATACGATCATTTGGCCACTTCTAATAAGTACCTTTGATTGCATCTTATGTGTTGGATGTAGGAACTTCAGGTGCTAGATCCATAATCATATTTAGGATCCATTCGTACTCTAGAACTATTTGTAACTTTCGATACCCTCTATCGAAGTTGGGTCCTATAAATAAGTCACTATCAAATAGTGAATAGAGCAACGGACATCTAGCTATAACTGAAAGAAAAACACAAGACCTCTATGTTTATGAATTGATTAAGCCTAAAAACTTGAACTTTAATCTAAAGGTTCTCCCACTATTTTAGTCGAATTGGTAGCCGCTAGAGAGACTCGATTGAGTCATCATATTATGAATGATAATTTCAATAGTAGATGAGCATCAGACCTTTGGGCCTCCAATGATCATCATACTAATGGACCCATTATCATCCAATTTAATAGAAGGCTATTATCTAATTATCATCATAATTAGCTCATTTTATGGACCTAATAATTTAGAAAATTTAATTTATGAATTGAGAAAAAAAAATCAACCAGTAAACCACAATCTTCTCACTGACTACACCAAGTCATTGAATTAGATTAGGATCATGCTGGTTGAACTGGCACCTAGATCAGTCATACTGATCAACCTTAATGGCATGGGTCAACTCAAATCACTTAGCGGTCTAATCAAGACATAATTCACTAAATTGGTCAGATAAGTGAGATTGGTGGGAGAATTTTGATAAATGATATATTTTTATATTTATTGAAGGTATTTTTGATAATTTATGGTGCTAACATCTTCTTAAAAACCCTAATTTCATGAATTTATTGAATTTTCTTAAAAAATAAGTGATTTTGAAAAAAAATATGAAATTAGATATATTTATAAAAAAATAAATATTAATTTAATTGAGCAATTTAAGCACAAAAATGAAGAGAAATTTTTGAAAATTTTAATACATATTTTTTCTAATTTTTCAGGTAAAAATCAGAGCAAAAATGGAGCTAAAATACTTTAAAAAATAAAAAATATTACCTCCGATGCATGGTGGATCGATCGGTCGGTCCACAGAGTCAGGGCGCGGTCCACAAGAATAGTTACACGGTCCACAGGCATAGCTCACAGTGAGAGAAAGATCCTGGGTGCGATCCAACGGCTGAGATTTAATCCGACCCAGATCCGATGGTTTAGACTCGTTGCCGACTTTGAATAGGACTCTTTTGCGCGATCCAACGATCAGAACTTCATCAGAACCCAGATCCAATGGCTGACATTCGATCCAACTTTGATAAGGATTAAAACTATGATTTTTGATTAGATCTGAGCTGTTCAAACTCCATCCGACGGCCAGAAATATTTCGAAGGAGATTAATACGATTTCTAAGGGTTTTAGGACTCCTTTTCCTATCAAAAAATTATGAAAAATTCATCTATAAATAGAGAGTCTGGGAATAAGCTTTGGAGAGTAGAAAAATTAAGTAGAAAGTATAGAAAAAAATTAAAAAAAAATAAAATAGCTTTAGGGACCCAAGGAAAAGAAGGAGAAAAGCCGGTTTGCTCTACGAAGTATGATGGAAGACGGAGAGGTCATCAACCATCTTCCTGACAAGGCTTGGCTGATCAACTTCAGATCTTTGTTACAGTTTTATTTTTATTTTATTTTATTATTTCTTTTAAATTTTTTGTACTTGAATTTCAATTTCAATTAATGCAAAATTTATTTTTCTGTACTTTAAATTCTTGTCTTTTATTTTTTGCACGTAGATGCTAGGATCTAATTAGTAGATCTTAGTACCAATTTATTTTTATACTTTTTTAAATTTTTGTTATCTATTTTTATTGTAAGTAGATGCTAGGATCTAGTTAGTAGATCTTAGTACCCGATTTATTTTTCACACTTTTAATTTTTATTTTTTGACTTAAATTGCTTTCTCCAAAAATTTTTTTTTATAAAATCAAAGATTTCAAATTAAAATCCTACTTTCTCTATGAATTCGACCTGACTCACTACTTTCTATATATTTTTAATTTTTATTGAAGTCAGAATTTGATTGATAATCACGGTGTCCTAACGACAGCATCTTGATCCTATCAATTTTTGGTGCCGTTGTCGGAGAAGGCAATAATTTTAATATTTAATTTCTTTGATTTTCTTATTAATTTAACTTACTAACTTTTCTATTTTTTTATCTTTGTGCATCAAAAAATTCAAAAAAGAGATAGAAAGCTTTCAATTTTGCTTGGTGAGATCAATCCTAATCCTAGCTTTAACTAATTTTTTTAATATTAATTACTATTTTTTTAATTAACTTAAAATTCATCCACATAAATCTAATAAAAATTGCATGACAAGAGTAGAAACTTAATTTTTAGGAGCATTCATTATTTAGATTTATTTTTGATGATCGCTGGAGACAAGGTAAGCTTTCAAGTTTTATTAGTTTCATGCATCTAATTCAGTTGCATAGAACCCCTTGTTTGAAATTGATTGTGCATATTCATCTCAAATCAATTTAAGAATAACACCCATAACAAGATAAGGTAGAGATTTCATCATCCTTCCTTAGCCCAAAAACAACCAACTAGCATCCCGCATTAACCCAAATCTAACTAAAATCAAGTAGACATTGGCCCCTAGGATCAATTGAGTTCAGTTTGAGTATTTTGTTGAAGTCAAGTGCAAAGTAAGTTTGGACTCACTCCTAAAACTAGTGTCTAAGGCTAGAGGTTATAAAGGCTCAGCCTAAGTGGATTTATGGTTATTTAATTGATTCCGTTAGCTTACCTGACCAATTCAATTGGTGTCTAAGGCAAGCAACGAAGGGACCCCCACGATTCCACCTCTTATCTGGATAATTGAAGGAAGTGAGAACAAACCTAATTTGTATCTAGACTAAGCCACTCTACATCGAACTGTTAGGTCTAAGAAACCCGAAGGTGTCTAGGTTTAACTGTTTGCTAACTTGATTGCAATTAACACTTAACCACAACTAATTCTTTTCATCTTACATCTTTAGGTCTAAGACTTTTCTTAAGGATCTCACCTTTAGAACTTTTCTTTTTCTTTCTTTTCTCTTCTTTTTCTCCTCCTTCTTTAAACAAAAAAAAAATCTTAACAACACACATATTAGGGTTTGCACTAATACATGCATGGTATAATTTTTTCTGACCTAGTTGAACCTAATCCTGAAATTGAACGACTAATCCATATTAAACCTAAAAATCAAATGGCTGAAAATTCTAAGAACCACCTAGACAGATGAAGAAATATTTTATTCCTTCCACCTATAATCCATTGATGTTTCCATCATTCTATGGGATCAAATATTCAGACTCTAGTCCTGAGGTCGATCTGAACCTAATAGCCCAAAGATTAGATAAAGTCGACCTTCTTGTCCAGAAATTTGATCAGTTTCTAGCATTAGGTCAACAATCTCCTGCACAATACACACCACCACCTAATTATCAGGAGATTTGTTCTATCTGTGCTAGCCTGGCCCATCATATTAGTAAATGTCCTACGACTGCACAGTTTCTACCTTTCATTCAAGAACAAGTTCAAACTGCTCAAGGTTACTCCAATCCTGTCAATGACCCATTCTTAAAAATATATAACCAAGATTGGAGGAACCATCCTAATTTTTTTTGGAGACCCCAATAGACTCAGGCTCAGATCCAAATTTTTTCTATGTAGAACTTTCAGAATGGGCTCCAATACCAAAATTATGCCTATAATAGTGGTCAGCCTAGTCAGTCTATCCAACTATCCTATTACAATCAGCTGTCATACCCACCTCCTCAACAGACTAATTTAGTCGATGATAGATTTAGCCAACTTCAACAAATGATCATGATCCAATAGCAATCTCTCGCTAGGCTAGAAGCACAGATAGATCAATTAACTGAATCTACCATGAGGAGAGAACTAGGTCAATTGCCAAACGAACAAATATCAAATTTTAAAAATGACCCACCCAACCACCAATCACTTGGACCTAGTCATCAATCCAATGGCCCACCTAAGAATCCCCAATTTAAAAGTGACAATGCAATTTCTGAGCTTAAAAGTGATAGGATTCTTAACGACTCATACCAAGACCAGATGAGTGAGGCTAGTACTGATGCTAGCCAAAAAGAGAATTTAGAAGAGGAGATTAGTACTGAGACTAACCCAATAGAAGAACCTGAGCTTAGTACTGATGCTGATCTAAGTGAAGAAAAGAATAGAGTGGACGAGTTACCCAAGATATATCCATCAAGAGCCTCATTTTCTTCAGCCTTAGAAGCTAGTTCTTCCACTTTAGAATTACTATCTCCTTCAGAATTAAAATTATCTTTGATCACACTTGAGAACACATGTTTAAAATCAAAAGATATCCTTCCAGTGCCTATTTCTTCAAACTTAGTTTCTAACCCAAAAACTCAATTCATGAGTATTTTAGAAGAACAAATAGGAGAAATTCTCAATAAACAAGGGTCTGTGAATGGGTTTGTGAACTATCTTTCTAAAATAAAGAACAGAGATGTGAACTACTTTCTGAAGATTGGCAATAAAATACTGAAATTTATCATAGGCCATTCTCATAATATTGGCAATCCAAAATCATTGGAATTTGTCAATCCAATATTCGACACGGGATAGGTGAGAGAATCAGTATGGTCTGGCTGAAGACGGTAAACTTAGCGCTTCCTGGGAGGCAACCCAGTTTTCTCAATTTTTAAGTTTTCAATTTTTGCTTTTGCCTTTGCTTTCTTTTGCATTTTGTTTAGGATAATCAAGTCTTGCTTTGTGTCTTTTGTAGGGATCTGAAAATAATCTTGACTAAGTTGGGGGGGGAATCAGTTTTAAAAAAACTTATGGATCAGGTGATATCTTTTCTTTTCTTTCTCTTTACATGCACTGTTCATATTTCCTACTCCATTGAGGATAATGTTGATTAAATTGGGGGAGAGAATAAATTTTTTTAAGTCCTCAAGTAAGTTAGTATTTAGTATTTAAGCATCTGATTACACTTAAAAATCAAGTTAAACCAAGTATTTTTTAAAAAAAATTGATGTATAGATCAGAGAGTTTGTGAGATATTGAGGGATCAAATATTAAGAAAACTCAATAAAGAGTTAAGTTTAGAACTTAAATAGTTTTCTTTGAGCATTTCTAAATTTTTCTACCAGTATCAAAGAAGAGTTTACTTTCTATGGATTTGTGTAGAGTAACTATATATTTCTTCATATATTAAAAAAAAAAAAGTTTCCAAGTACTTCATGCTGAGTGACCGGGCCTCTTTGCCTAAGCAAGCATTGAGTTTCGCATCAAAAGGTATGAAGGGCAAAGAAGCTTTATTGTAAAGCTAGTTTTAACTCGTAGCCTGTTTGATTCAAGCAAGTAGGTTCGAGGGATATTTTATACCTAGTGCCCTAAAGCCATCTGGTTTGGGAGTTATTGACTGAAAACTCACTACATGGGTCAAACAGAAAGCTTAAGGGGTTAAGACACTCAATAGTGGTACAATATTAAAAAAAAATAATCAATAAATGAAGGATAGAAGTAACAATATACTTGTCCATATGAAGGTTAATGATTTGGAGATAAAGGTAGGGATAATTTGAAAAAGTTCAGAAAAAATTTAGGGTTCTTAGTTTAACTCTCATATTGACTAGTATTAATACCCCAATGACATACCTCATTTATACTCTACTGAACATCAGTGGCCTTTTTGAAAAATTATTTGGTGAAATTTGAGATTTTAAGTTTAAAAGTACTTGATTCTAAATTCTTTCTTTACTCGAGGACGAGCAAAGTTCAAGTTGGGGAGTGTGATAAGTGATATCTTTTTATATTTATTAAAAATATTTTTGGTAATTTATGATGCTAACATCTTTTTAAAAATCCTAATTTCATAAATTTATTGATTTTCTTAAAAAATAAATGATTTTGAAAAAAAATATGAAATTTGATATATTTATAAAAAAAATAGATGTTAATTTAATTAAGTAATTTAAGCACCAAAATGAAGAGAAATTTTTGAGAAATTTAATGCATATTTTTTTCAATTTTTTAGATGAAAATTAGAGCAAAAATGGAGCTAAAATACCTTAAAAAATTAAAAATATTACCTCCGGTGCATGGTGGATCGGTCGGTCGGTCCACAAAGCCAAGGTGCGGTCTACAAGAATAATTACGCAGTCCACAGGTGCGGCTCACAGCGAGAGAAAGATCCTGGGTGCGATCCAACGGCTGAGATTCAATCCAACCTAGATCCGATGGTTCAGACTCGTTGACAACTTTGAATAGGACTCTTTTGCGCGATCCGACGGTCAGAACTTCATCAGAACCCAGATCCAATGGCTGACATTCGATCCGACTTTGATAAGGATTAAAACTATGATTTTTGATCAGATCTGAGCTGTTCAAACTCCATCCGATGGCCAGAAATATTCCTAAGGAGATTAATACGATTTTTAAGGGTTTTAGGACTCTTTTTCCTACCAAAAAATTATGAAAAATTCATCTATAAATAGGAGGTCCGGAAATAAGCTTTGGAGAGCAGAAAAATTGAGTAAAAAGTATAGAAAAAAATTAGAAAAAAAAATAAAATAGCTTTAGGGATCCAAGAAAAAGAAGGAGAAAAGTTGGTTCGCTCTACAGAGTACGACGGAAGACGGAGAGATCATCAACCATCTTTCTGATGAGACTTGGCTGATCAACTTCAGATCCTTGTTATAATTTTATTTTTATTTTATTTTATTATTTATTTTAAATTCTTTATACTTGAATTTTAATTTTAATTAATGTAAAATTTATTTTCCTGAACTTTAAATTCCTGTCTTTTATTTTTTGCACGTAAATGCTAGGATCTAATTAGTAGATCTTAGTACCAATTTATTTTTATATTTTTTTAAATTTTTGTTATCTATTTTTATTGCAAGTAGATGCTAGGATCTAGTTAGTAGATCTTAGTACCTGATTTATTTTTCATACTTTTAATTTTTATTTTCTGACTTAAATTGCTTCTCTAAAATTTTATTTTTTTAAAAAAATCAAAGATTTTAAATCAAAATCCTGCTTTCTCTGTGGATTCGACCCGACTTACTACTTTTTATATATTTTTAATTTTTATTGAAGTCAAAATTTGATTGATAATCACGGTATCCTAACGACAGCATCTTGATCCTATCAGGTTTGCTAAGCTTGCTTTAGACACCATCGAAATGGCTAGGTAAGCCACTCTCAATTAAAAACCACTGATCAAAATGCCAAACTTATCTTAGACATCAATTGGTTAATTAGTTTCAATTAGACCAACCTAATGATTCGGGTTCAACCATTGAGTCATAATCAAGATCCATTTGGTCTAATCAAAGATATGGACTTGACCATCTACAACTATTGTGTTACTTCTAGAGAAATCCTGATTTAATCTAATTCAATATTTGGTTAGATTTAATCAATTTCTCTATTTAGTCCATTAACTCTTTGATTCTAATCTTAGGTCTAACCCAAGTAAGAGGATCTGATTTGAGCTAACCCATGCCTCTATATTTTATGCAAATGATATTAGATCTTTAATTCATAATTCTAGATCTAATTGATTCTACACTTAATTCTTAATTAAGTTTCAGCACTAACATGGGTTTAGGTTTACGTTTGAAATAATTTTAATATTTTTATTTTGTAAATAATTTACAATAAATATTATGCAAAGACTTTCTGTTCTAAAATTGGGCCGACTCAATCAACATTGAGCCGGCTACACAAAGGGACTGGGTCAATTCAGTTCAAAACTAGGTCGGCTCAGAATTATGCTAGCATGATTCAGATATAAAAATTTTTACATAATCTTAAAATAAAATCAATCATAAACACCTTTTTAGATCATATCTAAAATTTTTTATGATTTGAAATTTTATTTTTTTATAATTAAAATAATTTTAATCATATAGATTAGATATTTTATTTTTTATATAATTTTGTATCACATACAACAAATCTTGAGTTTCAAGATCTAGAATTTTGCAAAAAAATAAGTTCTTTCCTTTGCATTTTTCTTTATGGGATTTAATTACATGGCATCCCTACATATCATAAGAGCAACCCATCGAATGGAAAGAGAAGGCCTTTAAACCCTTCTTGCTCCTATGATCGGACAGTCTGGTGATCAACCCAATCAAAGTACTTGCTAATCGGATCATCTAATCTAATCACATATCATATATGCTTGAATTTAAATTTAATCTAAATTATATTAGATCTAATCACAACCTTAAATCATATCTAAATCAGATCATAAATATCACATGCAACATATAAAATCATATTTTATCAACGATCAGTACAAACTAGGACAACCTATTCATTGTAAAGGATAAATCCTACGGCAGGACAACCTTATTTCAGTTTATGCGATTAAACATTAATTAAATTTAGATCTAAGATATCACATATCAGATCTAAATAAAATTAAAATTTAGATTTAATATGTATATATAACATGTTATAATGAACCTAAGCTCTGATACCACTGTTAAAAAATATAGACGATTTCATGCATGTATTTTAAAACTTTTTAAAATAAAATATAGCGAAATACATCTAGATTAATCATATTAATCTAATATATATATGATCTAATCATCAAATCAACCTACTCTAGGATCTATGATATGATATGGTGCATATAAAATCTGAAATAATCGTATGATAAAATCTGCACGCATAGATGTAAGTAGTAGATCAAATCTATATCTATCTGACTTCAGAACTCGATACTTGAGTATGTGTTGATGATCGCCACTATTGAGAGACATAGTGAAAAAGATTTTTGCTGGTTGGTTCCATTCAAACACGTGTCCGACCTCTACAGAAAATCCACTCGAAGCCCCAATCTGATCAGTCTTCTCGGGAGTGCTAGTTTGCACGAAAACCTTCTTCTTGGTGAATCTAGATCTTTTCTTCAAATCTCTGAAACCTTTCTAGAGATTGAAGATGGACTTATGGAGGATATGAAGAGATAGAAGAAAGATAGAGAGGAAAATAATTTTTCTCTTATTTTTTCTTTCTTCCCAAGCCCTGAGGAATAAAACCTTAGAAATCAGATTTTGTGCTGACCCAAGAGAAGAAGACTCTCCTCTTCTTTCACACCATGAAATCACACCCAAGACCCCTCTCAATATGAAGGCCTCTCTCTCTTATTTCTTACATTCTTAAAATAAAAAATAAAACTCCTTTTATTGATGTGTAATGAGGTAGGGATGAAGAGTCATAGGGATCTTGGACTCTACCATATATTGTCGCCCTTCCACAAATTCCATGCCCCAGCAAAAATATGGAATGCACCCTTTCATAATTTTCCACATGAAATCAGATCCTTATCTGATTTCTCACACAAAAAATTCTCTCAAAAAGTTTCACAAAAGAAAGAGAATAAAAGGGATGGCATGTGGAGTGATTTGGATAAGAACAAACTATCTTGATGAGGAATGTTTTGAAATTCAATTTTAAAACCTTCCTTTTATCAAAATCAAATTAGATTTGGATGTGAGATAGAGAGGGAGAAGAACTCTTTGTCATGAAAAAATCTCATGCAAAACAATTTTGTCCGTGAGGAAGAATGGTGTGCAAAGTGGGAGGCGCAAGCGAAGGAGAGTCCAATCGTATATGGGCTCTTAATTTTCTTATTTGAATTCAAATCAAATCACATCTGATTTAGTCTAAATAAAATAAATAAAATTTAATCTAATTAGATTCATATATTTTTAATCAAATTTTAATCAAATTAAAAATTGATTGAACCAAAATTCTGATCAAATCATGGATAATTCTCTCTTAGCGATTAGGTAATCTCATAGCCTAATCAGATCAAACCTAATTGAATCTAATTCAATTAGATTTCATTTAATTCTCTTTGCTTAATCAAATTAAGTTAATCAAAGATTTAATTATTAATTAATCATTTATTAATTCACTAATACTTGATGAATAAATTTATTATAATTTTTGCATAAGGTTAATCATCAATCGAATTTATGATTAAACCCTTGAATGATTTTCAATCGTTGCTTAGCCACATGATCATTCTGAAACTTCTTTTGAGTGTGATCCTATAGATTTGAACCTAAGTTGGTAGCACAGAAATAAATTTTTGAACCAATCGATATAACCAACTAGCAATGGTGATCTGACATTCGGATAGTTCGAATGAAAGCGAAGAAACATTCAAGAACCTACTGGCATATGGTTACTGTATAATTTATCCCTTTGATTCTAATGTTCAAGGACAATCTAGAATTTAACTGTCAATCATAGATAAGTCATCCACATTATATTCTAATCTTTTAAATCCATCACATGGATTATCTGAGCTTAGATTTTTCTAAATTGAAATATATTGATACATTTATTACTATTAATTCAGAGACGTTAATCCCATCTTGACTCACGCACCAACTTGACAAGTACTTGACTGCACCTAAAAATCTTTCATTATTGAATTATAAACTCAGATAGTTTGATACCAAAGTACAGTGAATTGCTTACAAATTACTATAGTGATCTCAGGTCGGAGGGACACTTATACCCATATCTTTTGTGAGCTATCCTTGACTGCAGAGTGCTTTGTAGTTGGTCACGTTTAGTGATGATGTACTCTTACATCTCACCTGCATGCCATACTAGTGTCTCCACACCATTTGATTATGAGAACAACCAACGTATATGGCACACAATGATCTTTACTTGACATCGTTATCATTCTAATAATAGCGTATCATTTGATTGCGAATCAGTTTAAGAACTACGTGATAAATTCTCTTTTATTGATCAAAGTAATCTTAAGGACTTCATTACAATATAGGAGTTCATTAGAAGATATAATCTTGCGATGAAAAAGATTAATAACTTTTATTATTGATCAATTCATATTGTTGGGTGTAAAACCCCCCCAGCCGAAGTTCGTGTCAGGAGTGACCCCTCGGGGACTCTGTCGGCGTCCGACTTACAGCAACGGGAAGGCTCCGTCCGGACTCCTACAGGAGCCGAACTCCATCTCCAAATTCAGCAGCAGAAAGACTTCGTCTGGACTCCTACGGGAACCGGACTTCATCTCCAACTTCGACTACAGGGAGGCTTCGCCCAGACTCCTACGGGAGTCGGACTCCATCTCCAAATTCAGCAGCAGGAAGACTTCGTCCGGACTCCTACGGGAGCCGGACTTCATCTCCAACTTCGACTACAGGAAGGCTTCGTCCGGACTCCTACGGGAGCCAGACTTCATCTCCTACTTCGACTACAGGAAGGCTTCGTTCGGACTCCTACGGGAGTCAGACTCCATCTCCAAACTCGACAACAGGAAGGCTTCATCCGGACTCCTACAGGAGCCGGACTCCGTCTCCAAACTCGATAGTAGGAAGGCTTCGTCTGGACTCCTACGGGAGCCAGACTCCATCTCCAAATTCAGCAGCAGAAAGACTTTGTCCGGACTCCTACGGGAGCCGGACTTCATCTCCAACTTCGACTACAGGAAGGCTTCGTCCAGACTCCTACAGGAGCCAGACTTCATCTCCAACTTCGACTACAGGGAGGCTTCACCCGGACTCCTACGGGAGCCAGACTCCATCTCCAAATTTAGCAACAGGAAGACTTCATCCGAACCCCTACGGGAGCCGGACTTCATCTCCAACTTCGACTACAGGAAGGCTTCGTCCGGACTCCTACGGGAGTCGGTCTTCATCTCCTACTTCGACTACAGGGAGGCTTCACCCAGACTCCTATGGGAGCGGACTCCATCTCCAAATTCAGCAGCAGGAAGACTTCGTCCGGACCCCTACGGGAGCCGGACTTCATCTCCAACTTCGACTACAGGAAGGCTTCGTCCGGACTCCTACGAGAGCCGGACTTCATCTCCTACTTCGACTACAGGAAGGCTTCGTCCGAACTCCTATGGGAGCTGAACTCCATCTCCAAACTCGACAGCAGGAAGGCTTCGTCCGGACTCCTACGGGAGTCAGACTCCATCTCCAAATTCAGCAGTAGAAAGACTTCGTCCGGACTTCATCTCCAACTTCGACTACAGGAAGGCTTCGTCCAGACTCCTACAGGAGCCGGACTTCATCTCCTACTTCGACTACAGGGAGGCTTCACCCGGACTCCATCTCCAAATCAACAGCAGGAAGACTTCGTTCGGACCCCTATGGGAGCCGGACTTCATCTCCAACTTCGACTACAGGGAGACTTCGCCCGGACTCCTATGGGAGCTGGACTCCATCTCCAAATTCAGCAGTAGGAAGACTTTGTCCGGACCCCTATGGGGGTCGGACTTCATCTCCAACTTCGACTACAGGGAGGCTTCGTCCGGACTCCTACGGGAGTCGGACTTCGCCTTCGACTCCAGCTACAGGTAGGCTTTGTCCGGGTTCCCACAGGAGCTGGACTTTTGCCCTGAGCTCCTGCTAAAGGTCTCGATCGAGATTCCTTGACAAATGATCCCTATCTGGGCTTCTGCGAAAATTAGATTGCAACCGAACTTCGGCCGACAAGTCTGGATCCTCTGGCAGGCCGCAATAACGGCCGCAAATCTGCTCCACTCCTGGTGGCGAATGCTACGCAGCCCCATCACTCCCTGGCAGGCCGCAGTAACGGCCACGAATCTACTCCACTCCCTGCGGCGGATGCTGCGTGGCTCCACTACTCCCTGGCAAGTCACGACAACGAACACCGCTCCACTCCCCGCAACTGATTCCACGTGGCGAGCCATGATGACAGCCATGACTCCACCCATTACTCCTCATGATAAATTTCCCCTGGCCCCGTACGGCCCACGATGAGACGGTTACAAACAATCGCTATCAACCCGTTGCTTCCCCGGCCTATAAAAGGGGGGACCCAGATACGTTATTCTTTAAGCTCTCATTTTTTACCTAGAAACTCTGCTAAAATTTCTATTCGAGCACTCCATTCTTGTTGAGGTAGAGAACTGACTTGAGCATCGGAGGGTCTTGCCGGAGCAACCCCACCTCCGATTTAGACTTCTTTTGCAGGTCCCAGCGGCGACCGCGACTCCCTCGACTCTAGCTTCTCCGACGCAGGCGAATTTTTGCACCAACAGAATTGGCGCTAGAGGAAGGGCTGTGTCTTCGCAGTACCCTTGTTCTTAAAGGAGCACTCAACGGGACCACCCCCGATCACCTTTTCCGACATCCGCTCCTCCTTCAACCACTAGGTCTTTGCCCGATGCCTCCCCGCAAGGCATCCACGCGATAATCCACGGCCTCCACGGCCAGGTGTCAGGCTCCGACCTCACCTCCAGTTCCCCAGGCCCCACACCCTCCGGCAACGACCGCCAGCATGGAACAGTCGGACAATCGGCCTCCGACGAATTTTGCCAACACCATTCCGGGAGAATCCCGGTAGGAAGCAACCAACGTATTGGCCATACCCCCCAAGCGACAAAAGATTGAGGAGCCCATAACCTTTACTGAAGAAGATGCTCTGGGAGTTCAATTCCCTCATAACGATGCGGTTGTAGTTTTCTTGAATATAGCAAATTACGATGTCCGTCACATTCTTGTCGACAATGGAAGTTCGGCCGATATTTTGTTCTACGACGCCTTCTCAAGAATATCCACCCTTGACGGCCATTTGGGGCCGATTAGCTCCCCTCTAGTAGGGTTTACCGGCGACGCTGTCCCGATGGAGGGAGTGGTAAATTTGACTGTAGCTGCAGGTCGATATCCAAGGCAATCCAGGGCTCTGGTGAATTTTCTAGTGGTGAAGGTGCCGTCAGCCTACAACGCAATCCTCGACCAATCTGGCCTCAATGCTCTCCGAGCCGTCGTGTCAACCTACCATTTGAAGTTGAAATTTCCTACCAACCAGGGGATCAGAGAGGTCAGAGGAGATCAAGCCCTGGCCAGACACTGCTACAACATAGCCTTGCAAAGAAACGACCAATCCGACCCCTGTCCAGTTGATGGGCTGGATGCCCGCGACGACCTCACTGAAGAGAGGGGCGGCCCAATCGAAGATCTGGTACCGATCCCTTTGAACGATGGGAATGCGGAGCATGTGGCGATGATCGGCTCCAACCTAGGGGAGGAGGTGCGGACGTATCTCATCGATTTTCTATGAAAGAATGCAGATGTTTTCACTTGGGTTCCAGCGGACATGCTGGAGATTGACGCGAAAGTCATGGAGCACCGTCTGGCCGTCGATCCAAAGCATCGACCGACGAAAGAAAAAATCTGAGGTCATGCACCAGAGAGGCAGAAGGCGATAGCCGAGGAAGTGGACAAACTCCTGAAAGCCGGATTCATTAGAGAAGTCAATTACCCTGATTGGATTTCCAATGTTGTCCTAGTCAAAAAGGCAAATGGCAAATGGAGGATGTGCATAGACTTCAAAAAGCTGAACAAAGCCTGCGCAAAAGATAGCTACCCTCTACCCAGAATTGATCAACTGGTGAATGCGACCTCGGGCCATGAGCTCCTCACCTTTATGGATGCATTCTCTGGCTATAATCAAATCAGGATGGCATCGAAAGATGAAGAAAAGACTGCTTTCATTACTAACCATGGCCTTTACTGTTACAGGGTCATGTTTTTCGGCCTCAAAAATGCAGGCGCAACCTACCAGCGGTTGGTGAACAAAATCTTCAAGGAGCAGATCAGCCGCAACATGGAGGTCTACATGGATGACATGCTCGTAAAAAGCAAATCTTCCATGAACCACGTCGCCAACCTCGAGGAGACCTTCGGCGCCCTTCGAAAATATAAAATGAAGCTGAACCCGACTAAATGTGCTTTCGGAGTGACCTCAGGAAAGTTTCTGGGCTTCATGGTATCGGGGTGCGGAATTGAAGCCAATCCGGAGAAAATTCACGCCATCCAGGAGATGGCCGCCCCAAAGTCGATAAAAGAGGTTCAGCGCCTTACAGGGAGGGTAGCAGCCCTGAACCACTTCGTCGCGAGGTCGGTCGAATGGTGCTTACCCTTCTTCCAAACCCTCAAGCAACCGAAGAACTTTTGTTGGACCCCTGAGTGCCAACAGGCGTTCGAAGAACTAAGGAGCTACCTCGGCTCACCTCCACTGTTGGCGAAGCCAGAGCCTGGATTAACTATTTTTATACCTGGCGGTCTCTCCCATGGCTCTCGCGACAGTCCTTGTCCAAGAAGAAGCAAAAGTCCAACGGTCGATCTACTACGTCAGTCACGCGTTGAGAGACGCCGAGACTAGGTATACCAAATTAGAAAAACTGACTTACGCCCTGTTGATTGCAGCTCAGAGGCTCCGACCCTACTTTCAAGGGCACACAGTAACGCTGCTCACCGACCAACCGATCAAGGCGATTCTACACCGGACCAATGCCTCCGGGAGGATGGCAAAATGGGCGATCGAGCTCACAGAATTCGACATCAACTATCGACCCAGGCCAGCAGCGAAGGTCCAGATATTAGCAGATTTCATAGTGGAGTGTACTATCCCAGAGGAGGCCGAACTTGAACAAGGTGGAATTGACGACCTGGAGTCCCGACCGAACTCCCCCAAAGAAGAAGTAGATCCCTCTGGTTGCTTTTGGGCCCTCTATGTGGATGGGTCTTCCAACACGTCAGGCGCAGGCGCGAGCCTAATCTTGATCAGTCCAGAGGGAGTCGTCGGGGAGTACGCTCTGCGCTTCGAGTTCCCCGCAACAAACAATGGAGTAGAATATGAAGCTCTGATCGCGGGACTGAGGATCGCCAAAGAGCTGGGAATAGATCGGCTCCAGGTCCACAGCGACTCCCAACTAGTAGTGGGACAAGTCAACGAAAATTACGAAGCATGGGAGGACAGCATGGCTAAATATCTTGAAAAGGTAAAGGAGCTCATCTCCGCCTTCAGCGGCTTCAACATCAGGCAGATCCCGAGAATGGAAAATACCAGGGCCGACCTCCTCTTCAAGCTGGCAACGCTGGCTCCGGCCGAATTATCTAAGGGTGTTCTCTTTGAAGTGCTCAAGTGCCCAAGTACGGAAGAATCATGGTCCGTGTTGAAAATTGACCACGAGCCCAGTTGGGTCGACCCCCTGATAACATATCTCAGAGACGGGGTCCTCCCCCAGGATGCGAAAGAAGCTCGGAAGCTCCAAAATCAAGCCTCCCGATACATCCTTTATGAGGGCAAGTTGTACAAGAGATCATACTCTTTGCCCCTTTTAAAATATCTCCAGCCTTCGGAAGCTGACTACGCCTTGTGGGAAGTGCATGAAGAAATCTGCGGAAGCCATCTGGGGGCTAGATCTTTATCCCACAAGTTGCTCCGCTAAAGATATTACTGGCCGACGATGCATCATGACTCGATTGAATATGTCAGAAAGTACGACCGATGCCAGAGGTATGCCAACATCCAGAGATAGCCCGTCACTGAGCTTACACCCTTGAGTGCCCCATGGCCTTTTGCGCAATGGGGGATGGACATCCTTGGATCCTTTCCTGTGGCGTCGGGGCAGAGGAAGTTCCTCCTGGTAGCGATTGACTACTTTACCAAGTGGGTCGAAGCTGAACCACTAGCAAAAATCACGGAAGCTAAAGTGCAAGATTTCATCTGGAAGTCAATCGTTTGCAAGTTCGGTCTGCCAAGAACCCTAATCACTGATAACGGACGGCAGTTCGCGGGGGCAAGATTCATCGAATTCTGTGAAGATCTAAATATCTCCCACAACTTCACATCAGTAGCCCATCCTCAGGCGAACGGCGAAGCTGAAGTGACCAACAGAACCCTACTGCAAGGGATCAAGACAAGGCTTGAAAAGGCGAAGGAAACATGGACAGACGAACTTTATCATGTGTTATGGGCGTATCGAACTACCCAAAGACTACCCACGGGGGAGACCCCCTTTGCTTTAGCCTTCGGAACGGAGGCTGTTATCCCAATTGAGCTTAAACTCCCGTCGGTGCGAGTCATGGCATTCAACGAACATCACAATTCGTAAGGTCTTAAAGCCAACCTCGACTTACTGGAAGAAAAGAGGGAGGTATCTCAAGTTCAAATGGCAGCCTACAGACAGAAAGTCGCCCGCTATTATAACTTTTGGGTCAAGAATAAAGTGTTTAGAGCAGGAGATCTAGTGCTTCGACGAGCCGCTATCTCGCAACCTCAGGATCGAGAGAAGCTCGCCCCAAACTGGGAAGGCCCGTATGAGGTCAAAGAGGTGGTTCGGTCCGAAACTTATTACATCAAAGAGCTCGGAGGAGCAGACCTCCGGCGATCATGGAGCTCGAAAAACCTACGAATATATTACCGATAACTTTATTTTAAATAAAAGTTGCATATCTATATGTCTACTCCCTTGGCACAAGCCTATGTCGACAGGACAGTCAAAACAAACCATGTCAGAAGCGGGAGGAGAACTTCATCTCAACAAAGTCGAAGGCCCGATTCTCTTTAGACCGGACGGGGGGAGAGGCCAAGCAATGCCCATATGTGCCCCCACAGCCCTGTTAGGGACAGGAGGAGAACCTCGCCCTAACTTGAGCAAAGTCGAAGGCTCGGTTCCCTTTAGACCAGACGGGGGGAGAGGCCAAGCAACACCCATATGTGCCCCCACAGCCCTGTTAGGGACAGGGGAAGAACCTCACCCTAACTTGAGCAAAGTCGAAGGCCCGATTCTCTTTAGACCGGATGGGGGAAGAGGCCAAGCAACACCCATATGTGCCCCCACAGCCCTGTTAGGGACAGGAGGAGAACCTCGCCATAACTTGAGCAAAGTCGAAGGCCCGGTTCCCTTTAGACCGGATGGGGGGAGAGGCCAAGCAATGCCCATATGTGCCCCCACAGTCCTGTTAGGGACAGGAGGAGAACCTCGCCCTAACTTGAGCAAAGTTGAAGGTCCGATTCTCTTTAGACCAAATGGGGGGAGAGACCCTGCAACACCTATATGTGCCCCCACAGCCATGTTAGGAACAGGAGGAGAACCTCGTCCTAACATGAGCAAAGTCAAAGGCCCAGTTACACCTAGACCGGATGGGGGGGAAGGCCCGGCAGCGCCAATATGTGCCCCTACAACCGCGTTAGGGACAGGAGAAGAACTTCGTCCTAACCAAAGCTGAAACTTGTAACCTGTTACGACATAAATAGGGGAAGAACCTCCCCCCCCCGACACCAATTAAGGCCTGGTCATTCAAGACCAGATGGGAAAAATGGGACCTTCCCAGCGGCTTCTTCGCGAGAAGACTTCATCTAGACTCCTACGGGAGCTGGACTTCGCCCCTGACTTTAATTGTAGGTGGACTTCGCCCGGACCCCTACGGGGGCCGAACTTCATCCCCAACTCTGGTTACAGGAAAGCTCTGCCCGGACTCCTACGGGAGCCGGGCTCCCGCAACCCCACCAAGAGCAGAGGGAAAAATCCCACTCGAAAAAGGAAAAGGGGAAAGGGGAGAAAAGTTAAAAAGGAAAGCGATGGACTACGTTAGCGACGAATGGAAAACAAACAGCATCAAAAATACAGAGAACCTCGTCTCAGCAGGGATTGGGGTTCTTATCAAGATCCCAGCTTTCTCTCAATGCAAGTCTGAGATAAGACGACTTCCTCAGGATGACGAGGAGCTCAGACCTCCAAGCTCGAGCCCTGACGGGGGGCGCCAAACCCGAGTGGCCCCAGGCAAATCTGTGGCCATGAACGAAAGGATGGGTCGATGCGATGTCAATCGGATACCCCCAAACGATGCGAAGGCTGAAAGAAGCTCGGCAAGCGACAACTCAACATATGAGTAAAAGAGGTAGCAGAAAATTCCCTTCTCATATTATTCATTAAATATACATTATAAAGCCATCAAGGCTGAAGAAGAAGGATAACTGGAAAGGCAAGCCGACGTGGCAACAACCAATAACCTCCGGACTACACCGAAAAAAAAAAAAAAGATAAAGGGAGAGAAGGGAACACAACAATAACAATGGTAAAGGAAAGAAATTCGGCAGGCAGCAATTCGACGTAAGGTGCGGACAAAGTAACAAAATCTCCTTATCATTTTTCGATTAACAAGATGAACGTTACAAGACCCAGAGGGTCAGAAAAAGAAAACATCGCTACAAGACTCGAAAAGGGATACATCGGAGACCACTTCAAGCTGTTGACTTCTCTTCCCGATTCCGTCCTTCTCAACAGTATTTTTCAGTGCGTGTGATAAACCTCTCGCCCCCCGCTTCGTTCCGCTCTATTGCCGAAACCCCAACCCTAGGGGAAAAAAGATGGGATAGAATTCAGGGGGCAGTGAAGGCAACGACAGCGACGACGATGACCTGCTTCAAGAAAAATCGGAGGTACCCCAGAGGCCGCAATGGCGCCGGAGGCATGCGCCACCATCGTGTGCTCCATGACAACCACCGTCCTAGGTACTCCGGCAAGGTCGGCATGCGCTACTTCCACCATCCCCGCAACAAGTTCTGCTGCCCCACCATCGGCGCCGACCGCTTTTGGTCCCTCGGCCCCGACGACGTCAAGAATCTCGCCACAGCTTGTGATGACAACTCTGCCCCGTTGACCGGTGTCGCCCCGTTCAGCTACTTCAAAATTCTCAGGCAGAATGCCCTCGCCGGTTGTCCCCGTTATTAAACCCCTGTTGTTGAAGGAATTCTCCCTCGAGCCCCCTTTAAGGTGACGGGAACCCTCAGCGACAGTTTGACAGTCGGAGAACTCGCAGGCCGCTATTCTCCTCCTCACACTCTTCCTGGTCTGTGGCATCCTCTTAAGGTTGGCCTCAGGGCGGGGGCCCCGGCGGGAGAACCCCTCGGAGAGACTCGGGGGACTGAAGACGGTGGGGAGCCGGCAGAGATGGCAAAGGCTTGTGCGAAGGATGCTCGGAGTCGAAAAGGGCACCGATGGCTAAACTCTCAGGCAGGAGAAAGGTGTCAACCCTCAGGCGAAGTGAAGCCCCTGGAGGAAAGGCGGGGGCTTAAATAAGCAACGGGGCCTGGCGCAGTTATGGTGGCAGGTATCCCCAGGTCAACCAGTGCCCGCCACGTGTCCCACTCACCGCGGCCTAAGGCTGACCGTTCGCGGACCATAATGGCGTGACGCTTAGAATTATGCCCTGGTGGGAGTTTCGAAAGGACTCTTCGGATCACCCTAATTGGAAAAAGGCTCCAGCACGCGCACATTAAATACCAAGATTTTCGAGGGTGGTCGTGTGCAGAATTCAAGGAAGCGACTTCGGCTGTAAAAATTTTTTGTTCTTCCTTCGATCGAAACTCGAACTCGGAAGTAGGGGGACTGGTGTTGGGTGTAAAACCCCCGCAGCCGAAGTTCGTGTCAGGAGTGACCCCTCGGGGACTCTGCCGGCGTCTGACCTACAGCAACGGGAAGGCTCCATTCGGACTCCTACGGGAGCCGAACTCCATCTCCAAATACAGCAGCAGAAAGGCTTCGTCCGGACTCCTACGGGAGCCGGACTTCATCTCCAACTTCGACTACAGGGAGGCTTCGCCCAGACTCCTACGGGAGCCAGACTTCATCTCCAAATTCAGCAGCAGGAAGACTTCGTTCGGACCCCTATGGGAGCTGGACCTCATCTCCAACTTCGACTACAGGAAGGCTTCGTCCAGACTCCTACAGGAGCCGGACTTCATCTCCTACTTCGACTACAGGAAGGCTTCGTCCGCACTCCTACAGGAGCCGAACTCCATCTTCAAACTCGACAACAGGAAGGCTTCGTCCGGACTCCTACGGGAGTCGGACTCCGTCTCCAAACTCGGCAGCAGGAAGGCTTCATCCGGACTCCTACGGGAGCTGGACTCCATCTCCAAATTCAGTAGCAGAAAGACTTCGTCCGGACTCCTACGGGAGCCGGACTTCATCTCCAACTTCGACTACAGGAAGGCTTCGTCCGGACTCCTATGGGAGCCGGACTTCATCTCCAACTTCGACTACAGGGAGGCTTCGCCCGGACTCCTACGGGAGCCGGACTCCATCTCCAAATTCAGCAGCAGGAAGACTTCGTCCGGACCCCTACGGGAGCCGAACTTCATCTCCAACTTCGACTATAGGAAGGCTTCGTCCGGACTCCTACGAGAGCCGGACTTCATCTCCTACTTCGACTACAGGGAGGCTTCGCCCGGACTCCTACAGGAGCCAGACTCCATCTCCAAATTCAGCAGCAGGAAGACTTCATCTGGATCCCTACGGGAGCCGGACTTCATCTCCAACTTTGACTACAGGAAGGCTTCGTCCGGACTCCTACGGGAGCCGGACTTCATCTCCTACTTTGACTATAGGAAGGCTTCGTCCGGACTCCTACGGGAGCCGAACTCTGTCTCCAAACTCGGCAACAGGAAGGCTTCGTTCGGACTCCTATGGGAGCCGGACTCTGTCTCCAAACTCGGCAGCAGGAAGGCTTCGTTCGGACTCCTACGGGAGCCGGACTCCATCTCCAAATTCAGCAGCAGAAAGACTTCATCCGGACTCCTACGGGAGCCGGACTTCATCTCCAACTTCGACTACAGGAAGGCTTCATCCGGACTCCTACGGGAGCCGGACTTCATCTCCTACTTCGACTACAGGGAGGCTTCGCCTGGACTCCTACGGGAGCCAGACTCCATCTCCAAATTCAGCAGCAGGAAGACTTCGTCCGGACCCCTACGGGAGCCGGACTTCATCTCCAACTTCGACTACAGGGAGGCTTCGCCCGAATTCCTACGGGAGCCGGACTCCATCTCCAAATTCAGCAGCAGGAAGACTTCATCCGGACCCCTACGGGGGCCGGACTTCATCTCCAACTTCGACTACAGGGAGGCTTCGTCCGGACTCCTACGGGAGCCGGACTTCGCCTTCGACTCCAGCTACAGGTAGGCTTTGTCCGGGTTCCCACAGGAGCCGGACTTTTGCCCTGAGCTCCTGCTGAAAGTCTCGACTGAGATTCCTCGACAATTGATCCCTATCCGGGCTTCTGCAAAAAATCAAATTCCAATCGAACTTCGGCCGACAAGTCTGGACCCTCTGGCAGGCTGCAGTAACAGCCGTAAATCTGCTCCACTCCTGGCGGCGGATGCTACGTGGCCCCATCACTCCCTGACAGGCCGCAGTAACGGTCACGAATCTGCTCCACTCCCTGCGGCGGATGCTGTGTAGCTCCACTACTCCCTGGCAAGTCACGACAACAAACGCCACTCCACTCTCCGCAACTGATTCCACATGGCGAGCCATGATGACAGCCATGACTCCACCCATTACTCCTCATGATAAATTTCCCCTGGCCCCGTACGGCCCACGACGAGACGGTTACAAACAATCGCTATCAACCCGTTGCTTCCCCGGCCTATAAAAGGGGGACCCAAAATACGTTATTCTCTAAGCTCTCATTTTTTACCTAGAAACTCTGCTAAAATTTTCATTCGAGCACTCCATTCTTGTTGAGGCAGAGAACTGACTTGAGTGTTGGAGGGTCTTGCCGGAGCAACCCCACCTCTGGTTTAGACTTCTTTTACAGGTCCCAGCGGCGACCGCGACTCCAGCTTCTCCGACGCAGGCGGATTTTTGCACCAACACATATATATTTATAATGAGCACAATCGTTAAATGATTGGCTTTAGGACACAATTGTTGGAATTCAAGGTTTGAGACATGCATATGTGTTTCAAAATTTTATTTTCTAAACACTGCAGTAAAATATAAGATTAAAATACTTTTAATCTAAATCATGCATGCATAAAAATATAAAACCATAAGGATCTAGTTCATGTGCTAAACTTGACATATGCTAAAATTGAAATTGTGATCAAATTGCATATCTATTTTACAATCCCTTTCTTCAAATCTAGATCTGAAAGAGAAAAGATTTTCTTCTTGCTGCACAAATATCCAACCTCTATGGATATCCACTCGGGATCAGTCTGGAACAGTCCTCTTCAATTTGAATTTTTTTCTTCAAAAAAATTCAGCCTGCTGAATCTGAACGAAGCTTGGATCACGATCAATACTTGATCTTCTTTTTCTCTTCTTCTTTTATCATTCTACCCTTGTTTGTGCTACTACCAAGCACCAGAAACTAGTAAAGAAGGATGCCCAACTAGCCTTGGGCGTGAGGTAGAAGGGATGCCCCAACAAAGGAGGAGAAGGGAAGGAGAAAAGGAGAAGAAAAGAGGGCATGGGGGGTCTCCAAAGGTGGGTGTGGGCTACTGGTTGGATACTCTAGGGATCTTAGGGGAGGTCCTTTTAAATAGGCATGAGGATTGAATTCTATTCAATCTTATAATACAAGTCCTACTTGCATTGGGTTTCCTAATAACTTAAGTTATTTAATTTACATTAAGAATCCTATTAGGCGCCAACTCTTGAAGCCCTTGCACTCAATAAAACACACTCTCTTTTGCACCCAAGGGATGCTCCATATGAAATCAAAAGGCCCTCTAATCATAGGATATGCTTGGTAGGATCGCGATGTTGTCGTTAGAATACTGTGCTTATCAAATTAATTTTGACTTCAATAAAAATTAATAACACGTAGAAAGTAGTGAGTCGAGTCGAATCCACAGAAAAGGTAGGATTTTGATTTGAAATCTTTAATTTTATAAAAAAAATAAAGTTTTGAAGAAAATAATTTTAAGTCAGAAAATAAAAATTAAAAGTACAAAAAATAAATCAGGTACAATGATCTACTATTTAGATTTTAGCTTCTACTTGTAATAAAAATAAATAATAAAAATTTAAAGAGCATAAAATAAATTGATACTAAGATCTACTAATTAGATCCTAGCATCTACTTGCAATAAAAATTAAAAGTAAAAATTTAAAGTATAAGAAAATAAATTTTTCATTACTTAGAATTGAAATTTAATTATAAGAAATTTTAAAAGAATAATAAAATAAAATAAAACTGTAATAAAGATTTTGAAGTTGATCGATGCAGTCTCATCGGAAAGATGGTTGACGACCTCTTCTTTTTTCTTGGTACTCCATGGAGCAAATTGGCTTTTCTTCTTCTTCTCTTTTGGATCTGATCTTCGAGATGATGTCGACGTAGAAATAGCATAGAAACAAAGCTCAACTTCTAAGCATCTTTTTTTTAAAAGCCTTTCTCTGCAACCTAAAGCTTGCTTGCTGCCCCTTCTCTAGGCCTCTTCCACTCTTAGATGCATTTTTCTTAGAGCCTGACCCCTTTTTATAGGCATTAGAAGCTTTTATAGTCTTAACCATATTCAATCTCCTATTCTCCCATGAATTCCTTATTTTTTTAAGATTTAAAACCTTACGGCTTCTCTGTTCGTCGCATGTCAGGCGCCCATTTTCAAACCACTTTGACTCGCGTGAAGCCCGCCAAAGACCTATTTTCAAACCACATCGTGTCAGGCCGTGAAACCATCTCTCGCTCGAACCCGATTGCTCACGTCCCAGGTGGATGTTTGCTGTGAAAACCCATATTCAAATCCCATGAAGCCCCAGTTCCCACCTTCAAACACTCCCACGCCCACTTACCTAAACCAAATCATTTCATTTAATCCCTTGGGTCCCATCACTTTTAACTCTCATACCTTTCTTTTTTTTTTTTTTTTTTTTATTTATTGAATCTCTGTCAGACAACCATAAATTATTGCATATTTTACACCTAACAGATCTAAATTTGGATATAAGCTTCATCTATAAGTGTTGAAAAATCATTGCTTATTGATTTATGATTAATTCTTTTTAATTAATTATTTTTTAAAAAAAATATAAAAAATATCAAATATAAAATAATATGACTTAAATATCAGAAATTTTAATTCTTTTTATATTATATTTAATGCACTGATCACACCCCCAATTTGAACTTTGCTCATCTTTGAGTAAAGAAAGAATTTAGAATTAAGTACCATTTAACTTAGAGTTTCATATTTTACCAGATAATTTTCAAAAAAGACCACTGATGTTCAATAAAGCATAAGTGAAATATGTCATTAGAGTATTAGTACTAATAAATGTAAGAGTTAAACTAAAAACACTAAACTTTTTTTGAATTTTTTTGAATTACCTCTACCTTTATCTCCAAATCATTAACCTTCGTATAGACAAGTATATTGTTACTTTCATTCATCATTTATTATAAAAAATATCTTCACATTGTCTACTTTTTGACGTGAACCACAATACTTACTTAGGCGAAGGGGCCCAGTTACTCGATGGGAGATCAATATTTAGATTTTTTTTTTTTAACATTGTACTGCTATTGAGTGTCTTAACCCCTTAAGCTTTTTGTTTGACCCATGTAGCGAGTTTCAGCCAATGACTCCTGAACCAGATGGCTTTAGAGCACTAGGTATAGAATACTCCTCGAACTTACTCGAATCAAACAGGCTATGAGTTAAAACTAGCTTTACAACAATGCTTCTTTGTCCTTCATATCTTTTGATGTGAAACTCAATATTTGCTTATGCAAAGAGGCCCGATTACTTAGCATGAAGTACTTGAAAACTCTTTTTTTTCTCATTTTTATTTTTTTATTTTTTTTATATATAAAGAAATATATAGTTACCCTACACAAGCCCATAGGAAGTAAACTCTTTTTTGATGTTGGTAAAAAAATTTAAAAATACTCAAAAAAAATTATTTAAGTTCTAAACTTAACTATTTATTGAGTTTTCTTAATACTTGATCCCTTAATATTTCACAAACTCTTTGATCTATACATCAATTTTCTTTTAAAAATGCTTGGTTTAACTTGATTCTTAAGTGTAATCAGGTGCTTAAATGCTAAATACTAACTTACTTGAGAACTTAAAAATTTAAAAAATTTTATTATTCTCTCTCCTCAACTTAATCGACATTGTCCTCAATGGAGTAAAAAAAAATAAAAGGTTCATACAAAGAGAAAAGAAAGAGAGATTTCAGCTGATCCAGAAGTCTTTTCAAAATTAGTTCTTCTCCCAACTTAGCTAATATTGTCTTCAAATCCCTACAAAAGATATTAAGCAAGACTCGATTAACCTAAATAAAATACAAAAGAAAGCAAAAAGTAGAAGCTGGGTTGCCCTTAGAAAGTGCTAAGTTTACTGGCTTCAGCCAGATGATGCCAATTCTCTCACCTATCCCGTGTCAAATATTAGATTGACAAATTTCAATAATTTTGGATTACCAATCTCAAGAAGATGGACTATAATAAATTTTAATATTTTATTGCCAATCATCAGAAAGAAGTTCACATTTCTGTTCTTAATTTTAGGAAGATAATTCACAAATCCATTCACAAACCCTTGTTTGTTCAGAATTTCTCCTATTTATTTTTTCTAAAATACTCATGAATTGAGTTTTTTGGTTAGGAGTTGAGTTTAAAGCAATGGGTGCTGGAAGGATATCATTTGATTCTAAACATATATACTCAGATGTGACCAAAGGCAATTTTTGTTCTGGAGGAAGTGATAATTTTAGAGAAAAAGAATCAACTTTTAAGGTTGAAGGAAATAGGATTCTTGGTTTATATGTCTTGGGTAACTCATCCATACTCTTCTTCTATTTATCTTTCTCACTTAGATTAGTACCAGTTTTGAGCACAGGTTATTCTATTGGATTAGTCTCAGTACTAACCTCTTTTTTCAAGCTCTTATTTTGGCTAACATCAGTACTAGTCTCTCTCACCTGATCTTGGTATGAATCCTTAAGAATCCTATCATTTCTAAGCTCAGAGATTATTTTATTATTTTTAAATTGAAGATTCTTAGGTGGGACATTAGATTGATGATTAAGTCCAGGTGATTGGTGGGTAGATGGGTTGTTTTTAAAATTTGGTATTGGTTGGCTCAGCAATTGACCTAGTTCTTTCCTTATGGAAGACTCAGCTAACTGACCTATTTATACTTCTAGCGTGACGAGGGATTGCTGTTGGATTATAATCATTTATTGAAGTTGGCTAAACCTATCATCGACTAGAGGGGTATGTTGAGGAAGTGGGTATGATGGCTGATTGTAATAGAATGACTTGATAGGCTAACTAGGCTGACCTCTATTATAGGCATAATTCTGGTATTGGGGCCTATTTTGAAAATTTTGCACAGGAAGAATTTGCATCTGAGCCTGAGTTTGTTGGGGTCTCTAAAAAAAATTGAGATGGTTCCTCCAATCTTAGTTATATATGTTTAAGAATGGGTCATTGACAGACTTGGAGTAACCTTGGGCAGTTTGAACTTGTTCTTAGATGACAGGTGAAAACTGTGCAGCCGTGGGACATTCACTCATATGATGGGCTGGACTAATATAGATAAAATAATTCTCCTGATAATTGAGAGGTGATATATATTGTGTAGGAGATTGTTGACCTAGGGCTAGAAATTTATCTATAAAAAGATCGATTTTATCTAATTTTGGGCTATCAGGTTCAAATTGGCCTTAGGACTAGAATCTGAATGTTTGATTCCATAGAATGATGAAAATATCAATAAGTTATAGGTGGAAAGAATAAAATATTTCTTCATCTGTGTAGGTGGTTCTCAGGATTTTCAGCCATTTTATTATCAGGTTTAATATGGATCAGCCGTTCAATTTTCGAATTAGGTTCAACTAGGTCAGAAAAAAAAATTCTACCATGCATGTACCAGTGCAAACCCTAATGTGTGTGTTCAGATTTTTTTTTTTAAGAAGAGGGAGAAAAGAAAGAGAAGAGAATAAAGAGAGAAGTTCTAAAGGTGATAACCTTAAGAAAGCCCTAGACCTAAAGATGATAGATGAGAAGAATTAGTTGTGGTTAAATGTTAATTGCAATCAAGTTAGTCACGAATTAAACCTAGACACCAATGGGTTTCTTTGACCTAATAGTTTAATGTAGAGTGGCTCGACCTAAATGCAAGTTGGGTCTGTTCTCACTTTCTTCAACTAGCCAGGTAAGAGGTGGGGTCGTGGGGTCCTCCCGTTGCTTGTCTTAGACACCAATTGGATTGGCCCAGTAAGCTAACGAAACCAATTAAATAACCACGAGTCCACTTAGGCTTAGCTTTTGTAACCTCTTGTCTTATACACTAGTTTCAGGGGTAAGTCCAAACTTATTTTGCGCTTGATTTTACCATAATATTCAAACTGAACTTAATTGATCCTAGGGGTTAATATCTACTGAATTTTAATTAGACTAGGGTTAATGCAGGATGCTGGTTTGTTGTTTTTGGGCTAAGAAAGGGTGATGAAATTTTTACCTTATCTTGTTAATGGATGTTGTCTTTATATTGATTTGAGATGAATGTGCACAACCAATTTCAAACAAGGGGTTTTATGCAACTAAATTAGATGCATAAAATTAATCAAACTTGAAAGCTTATCCTATCTCCGACGATCACCAAAAGTAAATCTAAGATGATGAATGCTTCTAAACAATTAAGTTTCTACTCTTGTCATGCAATTTTTATTAAGTTTATGTGGGTGAATTTTAGGTTAATTTGAAAAAAAATAACAATAAATACTAAAAAATAGTTAGGGTTAGGGTTAGGATTGATCTCACCAAGCAAAATTGAAAGCTTTCTATCTCTTTTTTTTGAATTTTTCTCTCTCTCTTTTTTTTTATAAAAAGATAAAAAAATAAAAAAAGTTAGTAAGCTATATTCACAAGAAAATTAAAGAAATCAAATATTAAAATTGGTATTCTCTCCGGCAACGACGTCAAAAATTGATAAGATCACGATGTTGTCATTATAACATCATGCTTATCAAATTAATTTTGACTTCAATAAAAATTAAAAATACATAGAAAGTAGTAAGTCGAGTCAAATCCACAGAGAAGACAGGATTTTGATTTAAAATTTTTAATTTTATCAAAAAAATAAAATTTTATAAAAAATAATTTTAAGTCAGAAAATAAAAATTAAAAGTATGAAAAATAAATCGGATACTAAGATCTACTATTTAGATCCTAGCTTCTACTTATAATAAAAATAAATAATAAAAATTTAAAGAGTATAAAATAAATTGGTACTAAGATCTACTAATTAGATCCTAGCATCTACTTGCAATAAAAATAAAAAGTAAAAATTTAAAATGTAAGAAAATAAATTTTATATTAATTGAAATTGAAATTTAATTATAAAAAATTTAAAAAAATAATAAAATAAAATAAAACTGTAACAAAGACTCCGAAGTTAATCATCGCAGTCTCATCGGAAAGATGGTTGAGGACCTCTCCTTCTTCCTTCGTACTCCGTGGAGTGAACTGACTTCTCTTTTTCTTTCTCTTTGGATCTGATCTTTGAGATGGTGTAGATGTGAAAATAGTACAGAAATAAAGCTCAATTTCTAAGCACCTCCTTCTTCGAAGCTTTTTTTGCAATCCAAAATTTATTTGCTATCCCTTTTTTAGGCCTCTCTCACTCTTTGGATGTCTTTTTCTTATTGCCTGGATCCCTTTTTACAGGCATTAGAAGCCTCTATGGTCTTAAACATATTCAATCTCCTACTCTCTCATGGATTCCTTATTTGTTTAGGATTTAAAATCTTACGGCTTCTCTGTTCGTCGCGTATCAGGTGCCCATTTTCAAACCACTTGACTCGCGTGAAGCCCGCCAAGACCTATTTTCAAACCACATCGCGTCAGGCCGTGAAACCATCTCTCGCTCGAACCTGATTGCTCACGTCCCAGGTGGATGTTTGCTGTGAAGACCCATATTCAAATCCCATGAAGCCCAAGTTCCCGCCTTCAAACACTCCCATGCCCACTTACCTGAACCACGTCATTCTATTTAATCCCTTAGGTCCCACCACTTTTAACTCTCATACCTTTCTCTTTTTTTTTTAATTTTTATTATTCATTGAATCTCTACTGGGTGCCCATAAATTATTGCATGTCGTACACCTGACAGACCTGAATTTCGATATGAGCTTCTTCTGCACATGTTGAAGAGCTATTACTTGTTGATTTGTGATTAATTTTTTATAATTAATTATTTTTTAAAAAAATATAACAAATATCAAATATGAAATAATATGGTTTAAATATCAAAAATTTTAATACTTTTTATGTTATATTTGATGCACTGATCAACGTCCAACTTGATCCAATCAAAGTGGCGCCTCATAATAACTATCAAAAAAATTAATTAAAAACTTACATCCTTAATTTATATGATCCATAACCTTAGACACCTAATAATTGGAGTCCAATGAATCTAATTCATTTAAGTTATTAGTAGATAATTAAGTGTGAATTATCTTATCAAATAAAAAATCCAAACATAAAGAGGAATTGGATCCAACCATGTGCTAGCAAGGTTATCTTAAACCCAATTGGGTTTCTTTAAATCCAATCAGGTTTCTTTAAACCCAATTGACACTTCATAAGCTCAATTGCTAATTTCAGGCCTAATCTCTTTGTTGTATGACTCCATAAGTTCAATTCTATCTGGTAGTGAGATATATAATGATCTCTATCAAAGTATCATTGAAACTCTATTCAATGAGTTGGAACAATTCCACTCTAACTCATCAAGGATTGTCGATCCAGAACAATCTTAGTGAGCTCTCACAATCCACCAGTGACACCTAGCAGTATGTACTGGCAATCCAGTAGAACTTAAATGAATATTTATATATAGTTAACGTGTGATTCAACCCTTCTATCATGAGTCTCGACTAGATGGCAGATTATGGATAAGTTGTCAAACCTCAATATCGGTCATATGATAGATTCGATCAGCTCAAGTCCAAATGTGATTCCTGTGGAAACTCTTTTCCATCAATCATACTACTGTGGCCATAAATTCTTATAGAACTACTTCTTTCTACCAACATCGATAGATCTCATCTTGATGCACATCCTACTCCTACAGTGAACCAACTGTCGTCAATATCCATTACAAGGGCTCATTGAGGCCTATGTTTATGTGTCAATCAAACTTCAGCAGCCTCACTATGAGCAGCAGTGCCATCTCAGGTCAAAGGACCAGTCACACCATTACAGCATCGAGACGATCACTGACGATCGAGTAAAAATTCAAGTGATTTCTCATATGGTCACGCTCAGTACTAGTTCTCTAATAACTACCTACACTTATCGTCCTGTATCTCTACACAGTAGACTAGAGACTTATCTATCCTGAAGAAAATGATTGTGCATCAGTGTATCCAGATCGATCATCATCCTCATGATGATCCTATGTCTGGGAGCATTTAGGAATTAAATACGTTTCTAATCTCAACACCTTGAGAATATGTATCGAAAGTTAATTTCATGGACGATTCAAGAACACATCACACTTGAATGAAAAATAAACTTGCCCTTTTATTGATCGTATCAATGTATTAAGTATAAAATTATATCCTAGAATTATTACAATGGGTCAGCCATATTGGTTTCTAGGACATACATCTAACAATCTCTCACTTAGACTAAAATCAATTGGCCACAAATCTAAGTCCCATCTTCTTAAGGTGGACTTCTATTTTCGATTGGCTCAATTGCTTTGTCAGCAGGTCTGTCACATTGTCTATGGAGTCTACTCTTCATATCTCGACATGTTTCTTTTTGAGGTAGTCACGTATGATATAATATCACCGCTCGATATGTTTCGATTTCTGATGAGATCTTGGCTCCTGAGCATGTGCTGTGGCTCCATTGTTATCACAATAGAGTGGTATGGTATTCAATGTCATAACCTCATATTCTGTGATGAACTTCTTGAATCAGAAGCCTTCCTTTGCAGCATCCGAAGCAGCAATATACTCAGCCTTTGTGGTCGAATCCACTATGATGGGTTGTTTGAAACTCTTCCAACTAACTGCGCCACCATTGCAAACGAGCACATATCCTGATATAAATTTTCTATCATCAGGATCAGATATGAAGTCTGAGTCAGTATACCCCTCAACTCATAACTCAGAATCTCCTCCAAAGATCAAGAATAAATTCTTAGCTCTTCTTAAGTATTTAAAGATGTTCTTCATAGCTATCCAGTGCTCCTTGTCAAGATTCGACTGATACCTACTCATGACACTCATACCAAGGATAATACCAGGTCAAATATACAGCATGACGTACATGAAGCTCCCTATTACCAAGGCATAAGGAATCCTACTCATGTGCTATATTTTCTCAGATGTGGTCAGACACATCGTCTTAGAAAGATTAATACCATTCCTAAGAGATAAAAATCATCTTTTGGAGTTTTTTATGCTGAACTTCTTCAGCACTTTCTCTATGTATAGCTTTTGTGACAGACCTAGCATCTACTTAGGTCTATCCCTATAGACCTTTATTTCAAGAATATAAGATGCTTCTCCTAGATCTTTCATGGAGAATTTTTTAGACAACCATCTTTTGACTGTGGTCAGCATGAAAATATCATTCTCAATGAGAAGAATATCATCCATATACAATATGAGGAATGTTATTGCACTCCCACTGATCTTTTTATATACACATGGTTCCTCTTTATTTTTAATAAAATCAAATGATCGCTTCATCAAAATGATGATTCCAGCTCTGAGAAGCTTGCTTTAATCTATATATGGATCTTTGCAGCTTGCAGACTCTGTGATCACCATCACCAGATGTGAAACCTATAGGCTGCTCTATATATATATCTTCCTCAAGATATCCATTCAGGAAAGTAGTTTTTACATCTATTTGTCAGATTTCATAATAGTAAGCTGCAATAGTAAGCAAGGTGCGAATGAATTTCAGCATGGGTACAAACGAAAAAGTTTTTTGATAGTCAATACCCTCATGCTGACTATAACTTTTAGCCATAAGTCTAGCTTTATAGGTCTCTACCTTACCATCGGCACCTATCTTCTATTTGTAGATCCATTTACACCCAATGGGTATAATACCCTCAAGTGGATCCAATAAGGTTCAGACTTGGTTCGAGTGCATCGAGTCAATTTTTGACTTTATAGCGTCTAACCATTTCTCAAAATCGATGTCAGACATCACCTCGTCAAAGATTTTAGGATCATCACTATGATCCCTATCTCCTATAAGAAATATATTTTTTACTTCCTCCGTAAGCATATCCATGTATCTTTCAGGAGGTCGGGAGATCCTACTAGATTTATGAGATGGTAGAGGAACATCAACTACTGGCTCATGAATAATGAATTTTTGAGGATCTATAGCTCTTGGCTCTTCAGAGACCTTCTCTTCAAGCTTAACTAACCTCCCAATACTACCATCCTGGATAAACTATTTTTTTAAAAATATGGCATTCCGACTCACAATCATATTGTGATCTTGTAAAAGTAGAAGTAGTATCCCATAGATTTTTTTGGATACTTTATAAAACGAGCTATAATAGATCTATCCTCTAACTTATCCGTCATCTATCTCTTGATATAGGCCAGACATCTCCAAGTCATAAGATAATCTAGACTCGGCTTCTTATCGAACCATATCTCATATGGTGTGGTAGGAACGGACTTTGATGGAACCCTATTCAACAGGTGAATGGTGGTTAATAAAGCATGTCCCCAAAGATATAAGGGTAGATAAGTGAAGCTCATTATGGATCGATCATATCCACCAATAGGGTCCTGATCTTCCTTTCGAATACCCCATTGAGATGAGATGTTTCTGAAGGAGTCCATTGAGAGACTATGCCATTGTCCTTAAGATATCCGAGAAATTTTTGACTGAAATATTCACCTCCTCGATCAGATCAAAGAATCTTAATGAGTTTTTCTGTTTGCTTTTCTACTTCATACATGAATTCTTTGAACTTTTCAAAAGCTTCAGATTTATATTTTATAAGATACACATACCCATACCTAGATAAATCATTAGTAAAGATAATGAAGTAGCTATAACTACCCCTGACCTGCACATCAAATGGCCCACACACATCACTGTGTACTAGGGCAAGTAACTCAGTGGCCCTTTCCCCATATCCTACAAAGGATAATTTGGCCATTTTTTTTTGAAGGCAAGATTCGCAAACTGGATATGATTCTGGATTAAGAGAGCCAAAGATCCCATCCTTTTTCAATTTATTTATCCTGTCCTCTCTAATATGGCTTAGTCTTTGATGCCATAAGTACTTTTGGTTAATATTATCTCTGGATCTCTTTTGGTCTATAGCACTCACTATTTGCTCATTTAAGTTCACATTCACATCAACATGCAAGTGATAAAGATAATCAATTAAAAGACTTCATGCAATCAATTTATTTCATAAATAAATAGAATAAAAGTCTTTATTGAAACTAATTTCAAAACCTTCCTGTGCTAGCACAGATACAAAAATCAAATTCCGACTAGCTACAGGAACATAATAACAATCTTTCAAATCTAATCTAAAATCAGATGGTAATCAAAGAGGATAAATGTCAACGGCCTCTACAGCAATTTTTGCTCCATTATCGATCTGAAGGATCATGTCACCTTCCCTTAACCTTCTACTTTCTATTAGACCTTACATTGAGGTACATATATGAGCACTCGAGTCAGAGTCTAATATCCAACTAGAAGTAAAAGAAACCGTAAGGTTAGATTCAATTATGAGCATACCTTTAGAAGGTTTATCACTCTTTTTGGACTTTAGGCTCTCTAGGTAGAGTGGATAGTTCCTCCTCCAATGGCCTTCAGCATCACAGTGGAAATACTTTTCCTTTGCTTCGGCCTTCTTAGGAACTTTCTTTTTTGGCCTACTCTTCTTTTTTTGTTTCTTAGTAAATTTTGCCTTCTTCTTCCTAGTAGACTTTCTCTTGAAAGAAGTCTGCTCCATAGTAAGAACAGTGCCCCTTGAACTCTTCAAGGTTCCCTCCGTAGTGACCAACATATTGACCAGCTTGGGTATATTGCAATCGAGCTTGTTCATATAAAAATTTATAATAAATTCATTATATGAACTTGTATGGAATTGAAAGATCAGATCCATCTATAATTTTTTTTATATTTCTAGCCCGAGCTTTCCAAGCTCCTCAATGTCCTTAATCACTATCATACAATGCTCATGGACAAACTATCCTTCGCACATCTTTAGATTGAAGAGTCTTTTGGACACCTCGAAGCATGTTGTATGGCTCTGCTCACCATACAACTCTTGTAGGTGAGTGATCATAGCCTTGGCAGTGGGCATATGCTAATGTTGGCTTTGCAACTCGTTTGATATAAATACTAGCACATAACATTTAACCTGACTGTCTTCATCCGTCCACTTCTCAAAAGCAGCCCTTTGCTCAGTAGTAGGACAGTTTAGTAACACTATAGGTTTCTGATCGAGTACATGACTTAATTTTTCTAAGATCAGGACAATCTTGAGATTTTTGAGCCAGTCATTGTAATTTATATCGATCAAATGATTGATTTCAAAGATGCAGGCTAAAGAGTTTGAGGGGGACATGGTTTAACTGCGAGAGTAAAAATTTGAGTTAGACTTTTATACTTAACGTTAAATTTACTTCTAGGGACTTTAAGATGCAAACAATGACTTCCACTAATTTTTCAGATCCCATCACTCTTCGGGAAGAAAACGAAAATCCTAATGCGATAAAAGATTTCTGTGGGTGTTGCGGTCCTACCGATACCATGCACCTCACCCAACAGTTATTGGTAACCTGCACATCGATGCGTAGGCAACTCTTTGCCAGATACTTTTCTAAGCATGTTGTAGCGATTTAGTTTTTAAGTTATGTGGGCTCACCTAACAGTTATTGTCCACACTCCTTAGTTAATCCCGACCTACCGTTCACAAGTAGGTGCAAGACCGTCATTGGGTCTCTCACCTAACAGTTATTAGGTTCAACCCCATCCTTACCCTAGAGCAACTCTTTGCTAATAGAGTGATTGCGTGTTTCCGATGCAACTGAACCACTGTGACCAGCCGAGAACAATCAATGTCGGTAGCACACCCGCACGTCTACGACATGTTAGATTTATGCCCTAGAAGCCAATTGTTGGCTGACATATTATGTATTTTCAAGATTTAAACTTGTACTTGTAATCTTTTTATTATGAATAAAGAATATTTTCATTCCAATCATGTATATGTATCCATGATTTATCCTAAAAATTAACAAAGATAATTTTTGTATATTCTTAAAGAGTTAAAAATTTGAGACATACATTAATTAATGGTTAATTTCTAAATGCTCCCGATCAATGAATTATCATGGAGGACAGTGATCAATCCATTTGAGATCGATGCACGGTTTACCTCTCTTGTGGGTAGATAAGTCTTGGATCTACGGTGTAGAGACACTGAGGTGAAAGTATGGGTGGTTGTTGGAGAATAACTTGTGTTGAGCGTGACTAACATGAGAACTATATGGATGTCTACTCACTCATCAGTGGTCTTCTCAATACTACAGTAGTATGAGTAATCCTTTGACCTGCGATGTCATTGGCTATTCGCAATAAGGCTACTGGATTTGACTGCACATTCTTTTGGTTTCTAGTCATTCAGATCCTTGCTATGTATGTTGGCTCCAGTAGGTTCTGGTTCGCTGTTTGGAGTAGGATGCACCTAGATGAAATCTATCGACTTTGGTAGAAAAAGAGAAGTTCTATGTGATTTATGAGATTGAGTTCAGAAAGTCTTTGACCAAAGCAAGTGTGAATACTGAAAAAGAGTTTTTACGAAATTTATAAATGAATTCGAGTCAAGTCAATCTAGCATATGACTGACGATGGAGTCTGATGAGTTATCCATGACCTCCATCAAGTCGGAGCTCACGATAGAAAGACTGAATCATATGATAACTACACCTAGGGGTTCATATTTTTATTCATAGATTGTCACTACATACTGCTAGGTGTCACTGATGAATTGTAAGACTCATCGGATATCATCTTGATGATCGATGGCCATCGAAGGGTAGAATTGAAAATATTCCAATCCATCGAAAAGAGTTTCGATGATATTATGATGGAGATCATAATATATCTCACTACCAGATAGAATGGAACCTATGGGGTTACACATTATGAGATTTAATCTTAAATTTATCAATTGGGCTTATGAAGTTCCAATTAGGTTAGGATTTATTGAAATTCTATTAAGTTTATGAGAATCATGCTAGCATACGGTTAAACCTAATTTTTCTCAAGATTTTGATTTGATCAAGTTCATAGTCTTGAACCTAACTTAAATTTATTTAGATTTAATTAGATTCTTAATTGTGAGCCCAAGAGGATTTGATTAAGTCAATTAGTTGGCATAATTATCCTAACATTATCTCTTCTTTATCTCCTTATTATCTCTAAGTGTGCATGTGAAAAAGTTGGAAGATTGGATGGCACATTCCTTTTCTTTTGATATATATTGGACGTCATATCCTAGAGGGGCCCACCCTCTCTTATGTGTCATGGCATGCAGGAGAGAGAGATGGGGCCATGTCCCATCACTTTTGGCTAGAGATCCCTTTGTGGGATGCCAAGAGTTGGCATCCCAACTACCTGACAAATATTTCATGAATGCCTCTTATACATACTTTAAGGGACTGATTATATACCATTTATATCTGATTTTAATTGGCATAAATTAGATTAAAAAGGTAGAGAATTCTTATGAGATAAGGATCTACCTTTTTAAAATAATTGGGTTCCTAATATGTGTCAGGGTAATATCAATTTAAAGGGTGAACTCTAGGATTTCTAATGAATAGAATTTTCATCAGCAAAAATTTTTCTCTCTCCCTCTCCATGCCTCCTCTCCTCGCTCTCTTCCTTTCCATGCCCAAAGGTTGGGTGCCTCTCTTCCACACACCCAAAAGTAGTGTTGGAGACTTAGAGATTGTAGATCAAGGAGAAGAAGAAGAAGGCTGCTGATCAAAGGGTTGATCCCACAGTGCAGATCAAAAAAATTGATCAAAGTGTTCAAGGTTGAAGTTTTTTTGGAAAGAAGAATCTTCTACGAGGAGAAAGAAGTTTGAGATCGATCCCAGATACACGTAGAGATTGGACATATGTGCGGCTCGACCTTCTACAAATCCGAGATCATCAGAAGCGAGGAATATCTATCCGCACCAAAGTAATAAGATCTGATCTCATAAGTATTTTTAAATTCTAAATAATTGATATATTTTTTTTTCTGAGCTTGGATAGGTTTAGATTTGATATCTTGCATGTGGGGTTAAAGGGTTTAACCCGTTGATTTTTTGCTGTTTATTTTCAAAATTTTTGAAATCTACACATGCTGTCTATCCGATTTACTAACAATGTTATCAGAGCTACAGATTTTTAAAAATATATATGATCTAATCTTTAGATTAGATCTAAAAATTTTAATAATTTAAAATCAATTTTGTACTCATATAAGGTTATCTTGATATAGGATTTACCTCCTATATTGCAAAGGTTGTCCTAGCACAGTTGATCAATTTTGAAAACTATTTTTAAAATAATTAAATTAAATCTTTTAGATCTAAAAATTAGCATATATGATATATTTAATTTTAAATTTAGATCTAAAATTAGAATAACTAAAAGTTTACATCAACTGATATAAGGTTGTCCTGATATACGGTTTATCCCCAAAATTGTAAAGGTTATCCTAATTTGATGTGAATTAGTTTTTGAAAAGATATTTTTAAAATATTTTAATTATTATTTTAGATCTAATTTTATATGTATTTGATATGTGTAAATTTAGTTTTAGATATGAAATTAGTGTATATGTGATGCATATTTGATTTAGATCTGAAACTACATATATTTGATATATGAAACTAAGTTTAGATCTGAAACAGTTTCAAGATCATAAGCCACTAATTACATGTAATGAAATATAATCTAAAAATTATTTTTAGATTTAAAATTATGTCATTGCATATGGGTATGGGTTTAACAAATTAGGTCTAAGTGAACAAACTACAATTAGGATCTAATTGATTAGATTAGACTAGAATCCATTTTCGATTTTGAGCAGTTGATTGAACCTAATCGACGGATGATTAGGATTAGATCAAAGGGGCTCAAAGTTGACTTTAGTTATAGTTGGTTGCATTGATTGATATTTTTATGTGAGTTGATTGACTCAAGACTAAATTTGGCTCAATGATTCGGATCCATTTCAATAGATTAATCTAATCAATTCTAATCGATCAATTTGATGTCTAAGATAAGTATTTAGATGGTGGTTACTTAATTGATTTTATTATCTGATCTGATCAATTTTAATTGGTGTCTAAAGAAAGCAATGGGGGGACCTCCATACATCTTAACTTACCTGGCCATCTTGAGAGATTCAATTTCGTGTTAGATTACTTGTTGACTCGAGTTCACCCATGCCAATTAGGATGATTAAACATATTGATATGCTAATCTAATTTAATCAGTCAGATGTTAGATCTGCTGATTTAGAAGAGATCTAAACCTAAATCTTCTCATTAAATATTAAGTCTAAAGGTCTTCCATCGTTGTAGAGGTGTGGGTGCCTTCTTGGCATTGATCGTTCTCGACTGATTACAGTGGTTCGGTTGTATCGAGAAGGTACAACCACTCTATTGATATTTGATATCCTGGGGTAGAGATGGGGTTGGGCCCAATAATTGTTAGGTGAGGGTCCCAATGATGGCTTTGCACCCACTGATGAATGATGGGTCTGACTTAACTAAGAAATATAATAACTGTTAGCTGAGGCCATAGAACTTAGAGACCAAGCCCACTACATCTTGTTTAAAGAAGCAATGGACAAAGTGTTGTCCACTCATTGGTCTGTACTCATCAATAACTGTTAGGGGGGGTGTGTATAGATTATTGGGATGCAGTACCCACTTGAAACTGATCATGTATAGGTTTTTATTTCTCCACTCGAGGAGTGTGGGAGATTCAAAAAAATAGTAGGAGCCTTTATTTATTTTTAAAGTCTCTAGAATAAATATTTTTATAAGTATAAAATTTAACTAAAAACTGTTCTCTCTGTAGATAATCATGTCAAGTTCAAATTTTTTAGCCCAAATCTTTAATACAAATAGGTTGATCGACACCAATTACAAAGGCTAACTCTAAAATTTGAGAATTGTTCTCAATTCTGAAAAACTCACCCATATCCTCGACCAAGAAGTGCCTGTGTTACCTGCTCGCCCATCCGCTAATCAACAAGCTGCACTTGAGAAATTGATGGATGAAGATAACAAGATGAAGTGCTATATCTTAGCATCCATGTCCAATGATCTTCAGCAACAGCATGAAGATATGAGGACTGCTAGGGAGATGCTAGTTCACTTGTAAAAGTTGTATGGTAAATAGAGTCGCACAGCTCACTTTGAAGTTTTTCGAAGATTTTTTAAAGCAAAAATACGTGATGGACAATCCATCAATGATCATTATTTGACAATGATCAAAGACATAGAAGAGCTTCAGAAGCTCAGAATGAACATGGACAAGGAACTGCAGGTGGATCTGATTCTCTAGTCTCTTCCTGATTCATCTGGATAGTTCATCATGAACTACCATATGAATAAGATTGATGCCACTTTGCCAGAGTTGTTGAATATGCTGGTGACTGCAGAGGGCATCTTGAAGAGTTCAAGGGGTACAGTTCTGGCTATGGAGCGGGCTTTCTCCAAAAAGAGGTCTTCTTTCAAGAAAAAGAAAAAGTCCATAAAAAAGCAGAAGAATAAAGCCAAACCCAAGAAATAGATTTCAAAGAAGACTGATGATAAAGAAAAAATGTTTCAATTGCAACGTCGAAGGCCACTCGAGAAGGAACTGTCCGGCCTACCTGATGACTGTCAAGAGTAGGAAGAAGGATGAGCCTTTTGAAGGTACATCTGAGTTTTTTGTTATTGAAACTAATCTAATGATTCCTTCTTCTTCTAGTTGGGTTCTTGATTCTGGTTTAAGTGCTTATTTGTGCACTTTAATATAGGGTCTTGAAGAAGTTAAGGGGCTGGAGAAGGTGAGATCACTCTCCGGGTCAGTAATAGAGCAAAGATTACTGCTGTGACCATCGGGACCTACCCTCTGTGACTACCGTTAGAATTTAGTTTATTTTTGAAAGATTGTTACTATGTACCTATAGCCAGTAAAAATTTGATTTCTATCTCTGTACTGGTACAAGATAATTATAATTCTTATTTCAATAAAGATATGAGTTCTATTTATTTTGAAAATAAACTTGTGGCACGTGCTTTCTTGATTGATGGTCTTTACCATTTGCATATGGATGCAAGTGTAAATATTAATGAGTAAATAGTGAATGCCATAGGGTCTAAGAGATCTAGAGATAGGATCAGCCAAAAGTATCTGTGGCACCTTAAGCTAGGCCATATTGGAGAGGACAGACTCAACAAATTGGAGAAAGATGATCTTCTTAGACCATTGACTTTCGAATCTTATCTAGTTTGTGAATTGTGTCTTGAAGAATAAAATGACCAAGCTGCCCTTTGTGGGACAAGGAAAAAGGGCTATTGAGATATTAGCCCTGGTACACACTGATGTGTGTGGTCTATTTGATGTACAAATCAGGGGTGGCTATATCTACTTCATAACCTTTATCGATGATTATTCACGATATAGGTTCGTGTATCTGATGCACCAAAAGTCTGAAACTTTTGAAAAGTTCATAGAGTTCAGACATGAAGTAGAAAAACAGACAGAAAAACTCATAAAGATTCTTCAATCAGATCGAGGAGGCAAATATCTTAGTGAAGAATTTTGAACCTATCTCAAAGATAATGGCATAGTCTCATAGTGGACACCTCCAAGGATACCTCAGCTCAACAAAATATTCGAAAGGAGGAATCAGATCCTATTAGATATGGTTCGGTCTATGATGAGCTTCACAGATCTTTCTAACTTCCTCTGGAGACATGCTTTGCTTACTGCAATTCATCTTTTGAATCGGGTTCTCACTAAATCCGTTCCTACCACGCCATATGAGTTATGGCATAGTAAGAAGCCATCTCTTAGGTACCTCAAGATTTGAAGATGTCCGACCCATATCAAGTGACAGCAGGTGGATAAGTTAGAAGCTAGGTCCTTTAGGACTCATTTTATAGGGTATCCTAAGAAAACTATGGGATATCACTTCTATCTCCTTGAGGATTACAATGTGATTATGAGCCGTTATGCTGTTTTCTTGAAAAAAGAGTTTATCCAAGATAGAGACAGTGGGACGAAGATTGAGCTCGAAGAGAAAACCTCTAAAGAGCATTGAGTCCAAGAACCTGAATCCAGTAATGAGCCAGTAGATGTGATACCTCCTCCACTTTGTAGATCAAGTAGGATCTCCCATCCTCTTAAAAGATACTTAGATATTCTTATAGAGGATTTAGAGGAAGCATTCTTTGTGGGAGATAAGGACATTATGAATGATCCCAAAACCTACGATGAGGCGATGTTAGATGTAGACTTTGAGAAATGGATAGAAGTGATGAAATCAGAAATTGACTCCATGCATTTCAACCAGGTTTGGTCCTTAGTAGATCCACCTGAAAGTATTGTACCTATTGGGTGTCAATAGATTTACAAAAGAAAGATTGGGTTGGATGGTAAGGTGGAGACCTATAAGGCAAGGCTAGTCGCAAAATGTTATAATCAACGTGAAGGCATCGACTATCATGAAACTTTTTCATCCATAGCCATGCTGAATCCATCCGTACTCTGCTTGCCATAGCAGTATTTTATGATTATGAAATCTAACAGATGGATGTAAAAACTGCCTTCCTAAATGGATATCTTGAGGAAGATATCTATATAGAGCAACCTCTGGGTTTTACATCCAGTGATAGTGATCATAAGGTCTACAAACTGTAAAGGTCCATATATGGACTCAAGCAAGCATCTCGAAGTTGGAACACTCGCTTCAATGATGTGATCAAAATATTTGATTTCATCAAAAATAAGTAGGAGCCATGTGTGTACAAAAAGGTCAGTGAGCGCCGTCACATTCCTCGTATTGTATGTGGATGACATCCTTTTGATTGAGAATGATATTTTCATGTTGATATCGATCAAAGTATGGTTGTCAAAAGAATTCACCATGAAAGACCTAGGAGAAGCTTCCTACATTCTTGGTATAAAAGTCTATAGAGATAGATCTAAGAGAATGATAGGACTCTCACAGCATATATACATAGAGGAGGTGCTGAAAAGGTTCAGCATGAAAAACTCCAAGAGAGATTTTTTATCCCTCAGACATGGCATTCATCTCTCCAAGAAGATGTGCCCTGACACACTTGAGGAGAACCAGCACATGAGCAAGATCCCTTATGCTTCGGCAATAGGGAGTCTCATGTATGTCATGTTATGTACACGCCCTGATATAGCACTAGCCGTGAGTGTCACGAATAGATATCAGGTAAATTCAGAAGAAGAACACTGGATTGCTGTTAAAAATATCCTTAAGTACTTGAGAAGGAGTAAGAATTTAATGTTGGTCTTTGGTGGAGGATTGGAGCTGAAAATTAAGAGATACACCGATTCAGACTTTATGACTGATGTCAATGATAGAAAGTCTATATTGGGGTGTATCTTCTTATGTAATGGTGGTGCGGTTAGTTAAAAAAATTTCAAGCAGCCAATCATTACAGATTCGATCATGAAAATCAAGTACATCGCCGCCTCTGAAGCTGCTAACGAAGCTTTTTGGTTCAAGAAGTTCATTACGGAGTTGGGTATGATGCCATCAGATATCATTGCACTGCACTATGACAACAACGATGCCATAGCCTTTGCTAAAGAGCCCAGGTCTCACCAAAAGTTCAAGCACATAGAGCGGCGATTTTACATCATATACAAATATCTCGAGAAGAAGTTCATCGAGGTACCGAGAGTCGACTCCACACTGAACGTGGTGAACCCGCTGACCAAGCCTCTCATCAGCAGAAGATCAAAGCTCACCTTGAGAAGATGGGTCTTAGGTATATGGCTAATTGGCTTTAGGTCAAGTGGGAGTTTGTTAGATTTGTACCCTAAAAGCTAATTGTTGGCTGACACATTATGTATTTTCAGAGTCTAAACTTATACTTGTAATTTTTTATTATCCATAAAGAATTTTTGTATTTCAATCATGTATATGTGTCTATGATTTATTGTAGAAATTAACAAAGATGATTTTTGTATATTCTTAAAGAGTTAAGAATTTGAGACATACATTAATTAGTGGTTAATTTTTAAATGCTCCTGATCAATAGATTGTCATGGAGAACAGTGATCAATTCATTTGAGATTGGTGCACAGTTCACCTCCCTTATGGATAGATGAGTCTTGGGTCTACGGTGTAGAGACATTGAGGTGAAAGTGCGAGTGGTTGTTAGAGAACAACTTGCACTGAGCGTGACCAACATGAGAGCCACATGGATGTCTACTCACTTGTCAGCGATCTTCTCGATGCTGCAATGGTGTGAGTGGTCCTTTGACCTGCGATGTCATTGGCTATTTGCAGTGAGGCTACTGGGTTTGATTGCACGTTCTCTTGATCCCTACCCATTCAGATCCTTACTGTGTATGTTAGCTCCAATAGGTTCAGATTTACTGTTTGGAGTAGGATACACCTAGATAGAATCTATTGACCTTGGTAGAAAAAGAGAAGTCCTATATGATTTGTGAGATTGAGTTTAGAAAGTCTTCGACCAAAGAAAGTATGAATACTGAAAAAGAGTTCCACGGGATTCACAAATGAACTCGAGTCGAGCCAATCTAGCATATGACTGATGATGGGATTTGATGAGTTCTCTATGACCTCCATCAAGTCGGGGCTCATGATAGAAGGACTGAAATATATGATAACTACATCTAGGAGTTTGTATTTTCATTCTACTGGGTTGCCACTATATACTACTAGGTGTCACTAGTGGATTATGAGATTTATCAGACATCATCTGAATGATCGATGGTCCTCGAAGGATAGAATTAAAAATATTTCAATCCATCGAAAAGATTTTCGATAATATTGTGATGGAGATCACAATATATCTCACTACCAGAAAGAATAGAACCTATGGGATCACACATTGAGATATTTAATCTCGAATTTACTAATTGAACTAATGAAGTTTCAATTGGGTTAGAGTTTATTGAAATCCTATTAGGTTTATGAGAACTATACTAACACACGATTAAACCTAATTCTTCTTGAGACTTTGATTTTATCAAGTTCATAGCCTTGAACCTAACCAAAATCTATTTGGATTTAATTAGACTCTTAATTGCAAGCCCAAGAGGATTTGATTAAGTCAATTAGTTGGCATAATTATCCTAACATTATCTCTTCTTTATCTTTTTATTATCTCTAAGTGTACATATGGAATAGTTGGAAGATTGGATGGCACATTCCTTTTCTTTTGGTATATATTGGGTGCCATATCCTAGAGAGGCCCACCCCCTCTAATGTGTCATGGCATGGAGGAGAGAGAGAGGTGGGGCCATGTCCCATCACTTTTGGCTAGAGATCCCTTTGTGGGGTGCCAAGAGTTGGCGTCCCAACTACCTGACAAATATTCCATGAATGCCTCTTATACATACTTTAAGTGGCTGATTATATACCATTTATATCTGATTTTAATTGGCATAAATTAGATTGAAAAGGTAGAGGGTTCTTATGAGATAAGGATCTACCTTTTTAAGATAATTGGGTTCCTAATATGTGTCAGGGTAGTATCTATTTAAAGGGTGGACTTTAGGGTTTCTAATGAATAGAATTTTCATCAATAAAAATTTTTCTCTCTCCCTCTCCATGCCTCCTCTCCTCCCTCTCTTCTTTTCCATGCCCAAAGGTTGGGTGCCTTTCTTCCACATGCCCAAAAGTAGTGTTGGAGGCTTAGAGATTGTAGATCAAGGAGAAAAAGAAGAAGGCTACTGATTAAGGGGTTGATCCTACAATCCAGATCAAAGAAATTGATCAAAATGTTCAAGGTTGAATTTTTTCTTGAGAAAAGGAATCTTCTACAAGGAGAAAAAAGTTTGAGATCAATTCCGATGGATATCCATAGAGATCGGATGCATGTGCGGCTCAACCTTCTACGAATCCAAGATCATCAGAAGTGGTGAATATCTACCTGCGTCAAGATAATGAGATCTGATCTCATAAGTATTTTTAAATTTTAGATTATTGATATATATTTTCTCCTAGGCTTGGGTAGGTTTAGATTTGATATCTTACATGTGGTGTTAAAAGGTTTAACCCATTTGATTTTTTGCTGCCTATTTTCAAAAATTTTGAAATCTACACATGCTGCCTATCCGATTGACTAACACAATGATGGAAGACCTATGGACTTAATATTTATGAGGAGATTTAGATTTAGGTCTCATCTAATTGATCATCATATGATCGATCTAATTGGCATGGGCTAAACCAAACTGCTAAGTAATCTAATTCAAAACCCAATCTTTCAAATTGATCAGGTAAGTCGAGATTGGTGGGGATCCCTCCGTTGCTTTCTTTAGATATCATTAAATTGATCAGGTAAGCAAACAGAATCAATTAAATAACTATGTTTCAATTACTTATTTTAGACACCAATAGGTCAATTGATCCAAATAGATTAACTCTAGTGAATTAAGCTCAAACCATCAAGTTAAATTAGGTTCTTAGGTTAATCGATTCTACATACGGGACTCAAACGATTTGATCAACAATAATTGTATGATCATTTAACTTAATTGATCTAATTCTAATCAATACTTGACTCAGTTTGATCAATTACTCAATCGAATTAGACCCATATGATTCAAATCAAAAACCCTAGATGCAATCCTATTATATGATCTAATTTTTGATTTTCCCATAATCAAAACCCTTATGCACAAACACTAATTTCAGATTCTAAAATCAAATTTTAAATCAAAAATTCTTTACATGAAAGTAAGTTTTAAATTATGAAAATAATTTTCAGATTTAATATACAAACATATATCACATATATGCAGGTAGAATTCAAATCTAAATAAAATTCAGATCTAAAACATGATATCATATATCTCATATACTAATCACAGATCATATCAAAAGTAATTTTATGACCTTAAATATGTAATTGCATATCTCATATATGAATCATAAATCAAGTCATAAAAAATTTTAGGTTTTTGCACGCATCTACATATCATATGAACATGAACTAAGAACTGTTCTAGATCAAAATTCATATCTATGCATACTTTGACATATCAACTATATGTTCTAAAATTAAATTCAAAATAAAATATTAGATTCAAAGATTTATCTATACATCTCATGTATCAAGAAAAAATTATATTTTGAAATTTTTTTCAAAATATATATGATAATTTCAGCAATATGAAACCCGTGGCTTTGATATCACAATTGAAATTCGAGGTTTGGGGCATGCATATGTATTTAAAAATTTTATTTTCTAAACACCATAGTGAAATACAAGATTAAAATATTTTTAATTTGAATCATGCATGCATAAAAATATAAAACCACAAGGATCTAGTTTATGTGCTGAAATTGACATATGCTGAAATTCAGATTGTGATCAAATTGCTTACCTGTTTCACAATCTCTTTCTTCAAATTTGGATCTGAAAGAGAAAAGATTTTTTTTCTATCTGTACAAGTGTTTGACCTCTATAGGTATCCACTTGGGATCAGTCTAGAACAGTCCTCTTCAATTTAAATTTTTTTCTCCAAGAAAATTCAGCTTGCTGAATCTGAACGAAGCCTGTATCACAATCAACACTTGATCTCTTTCCTTGATTTTCTTCTTCTCTTCTTCTCTTACCTTTCTATCCTTACTTGTGCTGCTACCAAGCACCAAGAACTAGCAAAGAAGGATGCCCAACTAGCTTTGGGCGTGAGGTAGAAGGGATGCCCCAACAAGGGAGGAGAAGGGGAGGAAAAAGGGAGAAGAAGAGAGGGCGTAGGTGGTCTCCAAAGGTGGGCATAGGCTGCTGGTTGGATACTCTAAGAATCTTAGGGGAGGTCCCTTTAAATAGATATGAGGATTGAATTCTATTCAATCTCATAATACAAGTCCTACTTGCATTAGATTTTCTAATAACTTAAGTTATTTAACTTACATTAGCAATCCTATTAGGTGCCAACTCTTGAAGCCCTTGGACCCAATAAAACACACCCTCTTTTGTACCTAAGGGATGCCTCATATGAAATCAAAAGACCCTCTAATCATAGGATATGCCCAACTTGATCCAATCAAGATGGTGCCCCATAATAACTATCAAGGAAACTAATTAGGGACTTGCACCCTTAATTCATATGATCCATAACTTTAGACACCCAACAATTGGAGTCTAATGAATCTAATTCATTTAGGTTATTAGCAAATAATTAAACTTGAATTATCTTATCAAATAAAAAGTCTAAACATAAAGAAGAATTGAGTCCAACCATATACTAGCAAGATTACCTTGAACCCAATTGAATTTTTCTGAATCCAATCGGATTTTTCTAAACCCAATTAATACTTCATAAGCTTAATTGCTAATTTCAGACCTAATCTCTTTGTTGTGTGACCCCATAAATTTAATTCTATCTGGTAGTGAGATATACAATGATCTCTATCAAAGTATCATTAAAACTTTTTTTAATGGGTCAGAATAATTCCACTCTAACTCATCAAGAATTGTCGATCCAGAACCACCCTAGTGAGCTCTCATAATCCACCAGTGACATCTAGCAGTATGTAGTGACAACCCAGTAGAACTGAAATGAACCTTTAGGTGTAGTTAACGTGTGATTCAATCCCTCTATCGTGAGTCCTGACTAGATGGTAGGTCATGGATAAGTTGTCAAACCTCAACATCAGTCATATGATAGATTCAATCAACTTAAGTCCAAATATGATTTTTATAAAAACTCTTTTCCATCAATCACACTACTGTGACCACAGATTCTCAGACTTAGCCTCTTAAATCTCATAGGACCACTCCTTTCTATCAAGATCGATAGATCCCATCTTGATGCACATCCTAATTCTATAGTGGACCAACTATCACCAATATCCACTATAAGGGCTCATTGAGACCCATGTTTATGTGTCAATCAAATTCCAGTAGTCTCACTATGAGCAGTAGTACCATCTTAGGTCAAAAGACCAGTCACACCACTACAGTATCGAGGCGATCACTGACGATCGAGTAGAAATCCAAGTGATCTCTCATATGGTCATGATCAGTATTAGTTATTCTCTAACAACTACCCACACTTATCATTCTGTGTCTCTATACAGTAGATTAGAGACTCATCTACCTTAAAAAAAGTGATTTGTGCACCGATCTATCCGGATCGATCATCATCTTCATGCTGATCCTATGATCGAGAGTATTTAGAAATTAAATATATATCTTTAATTCTCAACACCTTGAGAATATGTATCGAAAGTTAATTCCATGGATGATTCAAGGACATATCACACTTGAATGAAAAATAAGCTTATCCTTTTACTGATCATATCAATGTATTAAGTATAAAATTGTGTCCTAAAATTATTACAATGTGTTAGTCATATTGGCTTCTAGAACATACATCTAACAATAATTCATAACAAAGGGGACATCCAAGGATGGCCCACGCTAAGAGGAAGAGGGGGTGGCAAGGTGGAGAAGACTCCAAGGATGGGATGCCCACATGCCATGCCTCTTTCTCTCTTTCTTTCTTCTCTCAATCTGGTTTCTCTGCTATATATCCATAGGTAGAGACCCTCTCTCCTTATAGATGATTTTTATGACCCAATAAGTATAGGACTCTTAATTCAAACAAGCATTGAATCAGTCCAATACTTAACAAAGAAGGACTCTTATAAGAGAAAGGATTGCCACCATATATGGCGCCCACAATGCACCCATGCCTACACCCATGTGGGACGGCCCACAACCAGCACCACACCAGGTGCTAGTCAGCCAAGGGGTGAGAGAATTTCAGTGGAAGTAGGACTCTAAAGATCTCATCCAAAAAGAATCCTATTCGAATACAATTCGAAGCTGGATCAAAATAATTTTGAAAGGCTGTCAATCCTAAATTCTTTAAAAATTTTGTATCAAATCTAACTTAAAATTTTGAGCCAATTAAGTCTAATTAATTTAGATCTAATCTAAAATTATTCAGCACTCAATCTTTCATAGACTTCATGGATCATAGATCAGAAACTGTTCATCTCCGGGATCGAACCTAAACCTTATGTGTAGTGCTAGCTAGACATAGTCAACTCTTCAATCCCATTTGATCCATAACTTAATTCTCAATTAAGTTAGTTTATATGTTCAATCAAGTCAAGTACTTCCAAATTGAACATACAAATATAGGTCAATACTTTTTTACGTTGTCTAACTTGTGTGTTTGACTCCATAGGTTCAAACACTAAGTCAGTTGCACAGAAATCGATTCCTGTACTAATCGAAGCTACCATCTAGCAATAGTTTCTAATACCTGGATAGATCGAATTATTACAAAAGAATATTTTAGAATCTATGCATATAGTTACTGCATAATTTATCCCTTTGATCTTGAATGCTCTAGGATGGTCTAGGTTTAATTGTTAACCCAAAATGCTTCATCCACATTGTATTTCAATCTTTCAAATCTATCTCATAGATTATCCTAGTCAAAGTTTTACTAAATTAAAATATAATGATGCATCAACTCCTATAATTCGGAGGGGTCAATCCCATCTTGATCCACATACAGATTTTGCAGGTACTTGACTGTACCCAGTAGCCTTCATCACTGTATTAAAAATTCAGATAGTCCAGCATCAAAGCATAGTGAGTTGCTTGTAAGTCACTATGGTGATCTCATGTCTGAGGGATACTTACACCCATACGCTTCGCAAGCAGGTTTTGATAGCAGAATGCTCCGTAGGTGAGTTACTTGTTCAATGATAATGTACTCCTACATCTCACTTGTATGCCATACCAGTATCACCACACTCCTTGGTTAAGAGGACAACTAACCCATATGGTACACAACGACCTCTACTCGATAAATGTCATTGTCCTGTAATGATGTATCATTTGGTCACAAATATATTTAAAAATTATATGATAAATCTTCTTTTTATTGTTCACTAATATTGTTCTAAGTACTTCATCACAACATAAGATTTCTACTAGGAAGATGTAACTTTGTGATGAATAATATCAAAATAATTTTTATTTATCAATGAATAATTTATATACAAAAAAAAACTCAATCGTCACACGATTGATTTTAGGACACAATTTCTAACAACTCCTACTTGGATTTAAAGTCAATTAGGGCAGTATCTTATACCCATCTTCCATTTGAAATCATCGAACTCTTTTATTCTGAGAGCTTTAGTGAAGGGGTCGACTAGATTCTCCTTTCCATCGATCTTCTGAAGCTCGACATCACCTTGGGTCACAATCTCTCGTATCAGGTGATAACAGCATAGAATATGCTTGGTGTGCTGGTGTGACTTTGATTCTTTTGCCTGAGCTATGGCACCATTACTGTCATAATATAGCAGAATAGGACTATCAATAGAAGGTGTAACTCCCAGCTCAGTGATGAATTTTTACAACCATATTGCCTCCTTGACAGCATCCGATGCAGCATTGTATTCCGCTGCACATACAGAATCGACTACAGTATGTTGTTTGAAATTTTTCCAACAAACAACTCTTTCATTCAAAGTAAATACATAGTTCGATATACTTTTATTGTCATCACAATCTGACTGAAAATTAAAATCAGTATATCTCACAAGTTTCAGATCAATGTCTCCATAGATAAGCCATTATTAGTTTTTAATATTTCTTAAATACTTAAAGATTGCCTTCACAACCTTCCAATAATTTTCATCCGGATCAGACTGGTGCCTACTCACTATCCTTAGTGAATAGGCCACATCCGACTTCGTACATATCATGGCATACATGATAAATCTCACTACTGAAGCATATGGTATTCTACTTATACGTTCTCTCTCCTTAGGAGTTATCAGATAATCCTTCTTGAAGAGAGTAATTTCATGGCCTATCAGAAGATAGCTTCTCTTAGAATTATCTAAGTTGAACCACTTCAACATGGTATTGATGTACGTAGATTGGGACAATCCAAGCAATCTTTTAGATCTATCCCTATAAATCTTTATCCCTAGGATGTAGGATGCTTCTCCCCAATCTTTCATGGAGAACTGTGATGATAACCATAGCTTCACACTCTGCAAAGCTAGGATGTTATTTTTTAGTAGTAGCATGCCATCTACATACAGTACAAAAAAGATGACAACAGAATCGGTAGCCCACTTATAGACACAAGGCTCTTCTCCATTCTTAATGAAGCTATACATTTTGATCACCTTATTAAAATGCATGTTCCAACTCCTAGACGCCTGCTTAAGTCTATAAATAGACATATTCAGTTTGTACACTTTCAACTGGTCTGTGGATGTAAATCCTTCAGGCTATATCATATACACCTCTTCTTCTAGCTCTCCGTTAAGAAAAATGATTTTGACATCTATTTGTCAGATTTCATAATCTAAGTGTGCAGCTATAGCAAGCATAATCCAGATGGACTTGAGTATTGCCATAAGAGAGAACGTCTTGTCATAGTTAATACCATAATTCTAACGATAAATCTTGGCAACTAGATGGGCTTTATAGGTCTCTATCTTCCCATCTGCTTCTCTTTTTCTCTTGAAAATCTATTCACACCCTATAGGTTTTATTCTTTCGGACGGATCAACTAGTGTCCATACACCATTGATCTCCATGGACTCCATCTTGGACTTCATAGTCTCAAGCTATTTTTGAAAGTCGGATCTTTGCATGGCTTCTATATAGGTGATTGTATCCTCATCATTCTCATCAAGTTCAATGAGATCACCATCTTGGATTAAAAAATTATAGTATCTATTCGACTGATGCGGTACTCTATCGGATCTTCTTAATGACACCTCTACTGGCTCCAGATTCGATTCTTTAATCAAATCCAATTCTGTGTGTATCGGTCTTTCCACCTCTTGAATTTCATCAAGTTCAATATTACAAGCATTAGCTCCTTTACTAAGGAACTCCTTTTCCAAAAAGATGTCTTGCTACTGACAAACACCTTTTACTCTGCAGTGAGGTAGAAGTAGTACCCTTTAATTTTCTTTGGATATCCTACGAACAAGTATCTATCAAACTTAGGTCCAAACTTTTCTATCTTTAAATGCTTGACATAAGTTGGACACCCCTAGATCCTAAGGTGTGGAGCACCGGCTCACGCCCAATCCATATCTCATATAGAGTTTTATCGATAGAATTGCTCGGCACCTTATTCAAAATGTAGCAAACAGATTCTAGAGCATATCTCTAAAAGGAGATTGGCAAACTCGTAAAGCCCATCATGGATCGGATCATCTCTAACAAGGTTCGATTCTTCTTTTTTGACACCCCATTATGTTGTGGTATTCCAGGAGGGATCCACTGTGAGAGAATTTCATTCTCTTATAGATATGTCAGGAAGTCATTGGTGAGGTATTCACCTCCTCGATCTGATCGAAGGATCTTAATACTCAGTCTATTTTTCTACTTCAGTACGAAATCATTTGAACATTTCAAATGATTCTGACTTATGCTTCATAAGATAGACATATCCATACCTCAATAGGTCGTCTGTAAACATAATGAAGTAGTAGTATCCTTCTTTGGCACTTATGTTCATAGATCTGCATACATCAGTATGTATTAGACCTAGGACATCATTGGCTCTTTCACCTTTTCCCTTAAAAGGTGACTTAATCATCTTACCAAGTAAACAGAATTCGTAGGTAGGCAATGATTCATAATTATCTATCTCAGGAATACATTCCTTGATCAATCTATCAATCCTACTTTTGTTCACATGACCAAGCCTACAATGCCAAAAGCAGGATTCACTGACACTATCTAATTTAGGATGTTTACTGGCTGTGTACATTACACCAATAGACTGTGATATTACGTATATGGCATATCTTAATTGTCTACGTATAATTGTAATATCATTCATAATGATATCATAAAAATAATCTTTTATTATAAACTTAAAATCAAGTTTGGCCAAAAAACCTACAGAGATGATATTCATTAAAAAAAGAGGGACAATAATGACAATCATCTAACATGACACTACTGGACTCAAAGACAAGCTGTAAGTTTTCAAGGTTAGAACTAGAATAAGGCTTCCATCTCCAACATTCAGAAATCACTCACCCTCTCAAAATTTCCTACTTATCTGTAGTCTCTACAATGAATTACATATATTTATTGAACTTTTGGTATCTAATACCCAGATAGTAGTATTATAAATAGAGAAATTACAAAGAATTATCATATAAATACTTTATGAAGCAACCATTTGCTTATTTCTCTTGTTCTTAGGCCTGTTCAGATCAAACGTGGCTATGTAAGCAGGATAATTTCTCTTCCAATGACCCAGCTTCTCATAAAAGAAGTACTCTATCTAGCTCTTATCAACTTTTAATGATTTACTCTACTTAGGATTGACGGCATGGGATTTTTGTACCTTCTTTTTCTTCCTTTCTTAGAAGATCGACAACCTGCAGATGAACCTCCCACTAGATTCATCGACTTCTTCTAGAGCTGATGGTCCTTCTCAAAAGTCTGTAGTAACCCTAGTAAATTATGGTAGTTCACTGCAGGCTTCACATTCTGTAATGATTGAGAAAGGATAGGTAGGATTTTGATAGTGAGTTGAGAATAGCATCCTTGCCTAACTGTTCAAGCAATGGAAAGCCAAGTTTGCTCAAGCATTCAATCTACTCAATTATGTATAATACATAATCGATGACTGAAGCCCCCTCTCGCATATGAGCATTGAATACTGTGCAAGAGATTTTGTATCTCTTTATATCCTTAGGGGTGCTGAAGGACTCATTCAACATTTGAATGATCTTCTCAGGCTGCAGACTTATGGCTAAGTTCATCGTTCATAGCTACTTTCATTACAAATGCATAATCATTCAGTTATTGAGCCACTTTATGTAAGTGTCTCTCACAGCACGAGTAGCATTAGCAGCATATTCTTCAGGTGCCTCATCCATAAAGACGTATAGAATTCTCTCATGCTCCAAGATGATCTTCAACTTTCGATACTAGCTATCAAAGTTGGGTCCAGTGAGCTTGTCACTGTCCAACAACATACGGAGGGATAGTATGTTGGCCATAGCTGAAAGAAAAAATATAAGTCTATTAGTATATGAATTATTTTTTAATCCCAAAGATATAGACTTTAGTTTAAAGATTCTCCTATTATTTTATGTGAATTGATAGCCTCTACTTCTAATTCGAAGAATTACATTAATTCCTTAGCGGGTACTAGAATCTACACAGACTATATTCGAGCCCGAGTGTAGCTCAGCTAATCCTAATGCATCCATGGGTTGGTTCATAACCAATTATTTCTTCAAACAACTTCTAATAATTAGGTTTTGCCCCAAGCTTCCCTTCAGCAGGCATGTGGTGCCTCTACTGAAAATCCTGATTAGGTCCAACCATTAACATGACGACACCAAGTGCATCGAACAAACGGATGTTCAGACCCAAGTGTGGCTCAGCCAAACTGAGCATTGATTTGAAGGTACATCAAGATGGTCATATGATGAATAATAATTTTAATGTCTAATAGACACTAGGCATGTGGCACCTCCAATGACTATTTAGAACATTGGACTCATTATCACGCACCTTAATGGGGGCTATGAACAAGTTATCTCCATAACTGTATCATTTTATGGACCTAATAATTTAGAAAATTTGATTTCATTGACCTGAGGATAAGAGAAGAAGTTAACCTGTAAGATGTAAATCCTCCCACTGACTTCATCAAGTCATGTAAAGGATTAGTCACAAGCTGATCTAAAGATACCTAAATTAGTCACACTGATTAACCTTGATGGCATGGGTCAGCTCGAATCGACTAGTGACCTAATTAAAATATAATCTATTATGTTAGTCAGATAAATGAGATCAGTGGGAAGAATGTACCATTAACTTGCCATAGACGCATCTAGGTGAGTAGCTCCTAAGTAAAAATCACTTGATCGAATCTGTCAAACTTATCTTAGACACCAACTGATTAATTAATTTTGATTTGATCCACCAGAAGATTCAAACTCAACCATAGAGCCATGATCATGGTCCATTTATTAGGGTCAAAAATATGGACTTGATCAAATATCAACTATTGAGGTTGATCAAGAGAAATTCTGACCTAATCTAATTCAATACTTAATTAGATTTAATTAATTTCTCTATTTAGTCCATATGTATTTCTAACCCTAGGTCTAACCCATTAGATGGGCCTGACTCATGCTAACCCTTTGCCCATCATTTTATGTGGTATTTTTATGATCTTCAATTCTCAAATCTAGATCATTAAAACTTAATTTAAAATTAAGTGTGTGAAACATGTATTTCAGTTTGTAGAACTATTCTACTAAGATTTCAGATAAAGCATACCATATGTTTCAACTCATAAAAATAAATTTGCATAACATGTTTAACAATTAAACATATATAGGTATGATCTAAACTTCATACATACATCACATGCATCATGACAATCTTTAGATCAATACCGATTACATCTTATGTAACATGTTATTCAGATTCTAAAATAATTTATATCTAAATTTATTTTATTATAATAAATCATAAATTATTTTAGATCTAATCTAAATATATTTATGATCAAAATAATTCATAAAAATCTATTCATTTTTTTTCTTCAAGAAATCGGATCACAATGACACACCCCTACATATCATAAGAGAATCCATCAGATAGACAAGAAAGATTAATCTCTTAGATCTCTTATGATCAAATGGTTTGATGATCTTATCAATTTGAATACTTGGCTACTAATATTTAAAATTTAATTTCATATGTAATCACATTAATATGCAATTTTGACAAAACAGTTTATGTCATGAACATGTCTTTGATCTTATCAATTATGTTCTTCATCTAATCTAATTAGATTTGATATATCATATACATCATATTAGATCTAAAACATATCTTATATTGATTATAAAATATTAATTTTAGATTTGATATCATTTAAAAAATTAATTAGATACAAACATGAACACATAATGATTAAATTTCTGATTAAATCTGTTTTGGTGTAGTGCTGAATTTCGTTAGAATTTTGATCTAAATATCCATAAAAAAATATCCAATTCAAATCTAAAATAAATCTTACTTCATAACTAAAATAATAATATTAAAATTTTATTAAAATAAATTTAAAATAAATTTTAAATCTGATTGTTTTTTCAATAAAATTTAACAACAATAAAATTTTGTTATATCAAACTTATAACAACCTTAATCAACTATTGATTAGGTTGATCTAATCTAATCAAAATTAGATCAAAAATTATATTTAAATAAATTTGAATTAGATTTAATATCTAACATAAAATTTTAGTTGTATGCAATATGTAAATAATCAAGAAAAATTTAGTTATGCATCCATATATCAAAGCCTGGCTCTGATACCAATTGAAAGAAAAGAAACCTATTTCTCATGAATTATCAGAGTTGCATCTAAAATTTTTTTATAAATCTATATGAATAAGGATCAAATCTTTACCTAGATTGCAGTAAAATTAAGGATCAAATCTTCAGAATCTGGATTCAACCTTCGTGTAGGCTTGGAACTGCAGGCCCTTTACTTCGCGTGCACACCAAGCAGTGTAGGAAAGTAGGATGAATCATCTGATCAAAGCACCTTTGCAAAGCAACCAAATGAGAGAGAAGAGGTGCTGGTGTGTTGCCTCACACCAGCAAAGGAGACTCTCAAAAATGGCCCACGCCAAGAGGAAGAGGGGGCAGCAAGGTGGAGAAGAATCCAAGGATAGGATGCCCACAAGCCACACCTTTTTCTCTCTTTCTCTCTTCTCTCAATCTGATTTTTTTGCTGTATATCCATAGGTAGAGACTTTCTCTATTTATAGATAATTTTTATAATTCAATAAGTATAGGATTCCTAATTCAAACAAGCTTTGAATCAGTCCACTACTTAACAAAAAAGGACTCCTATAAGAGAAAGGATTGCCACCATATATGGCTCCCACAATGCACCCACACCCACATCCATATGGGATGGCCCACAACCAGCACCACATCAAGTGCTGGTTGGCCAAGGAGTGAGAGAATTCCAATGACAGTAGGACTCCAAAGATCTCATCCAAAAAAGATTCAATTCGAATCCAATTCGAAGCTGCTTTGAAATAATTTCGAAAGGCTGTCAATCATAAATTTTTTAAGACTTTTGTATCAAGTCTCTGTAAATCTTTTGGCAAAATTTGGTTATAAATTTATAATAAAAAATAATTTTTATGATATCATTGTGAATGATACTGTAATTATGCATGGATAATTAAAACATGGCATATACATAATATCACGACCTGTTAGTATAATGTACACATCCAGTAAATATCTTAAATTAGATAATGTCAATGAATCCTATCTTTGATATTGTAAGTTTGGTCATATAAATAAGAATAGAATTGATAGGTTGATCAAAAAATGTATCCTTGAGATAAATGATTGTGAATTATTGCCTACCTGCGAGTCCTATCTCATTGGTAAGATAACTAAATCACCTTTTATGGAAAAAGATGAAAGAGCCAGCGATGTTCTAGGTCTAATACATACTGATGTATGTGGACCTATGAACATAAGTGCTAGAGAAGGATACTACTGCTTCATTATATTTACAGATAATCTATCGAGGTATAGGTATGTCTATCTTATGAAGCATAAATCAGAATCATTTGAAATGTTCAAACGATTTCATGCTGAAGTAGAAAAACAGACTGAAAAGAGTGTTAAAATCCTTTGATCAGACTAAGGTGAATACCTTACCAGTGAGTTTCTGACATATCTGGAAGAGAATGAGATTCTCTCATAGTAGATCCCTTCTATAACACCATAATATAACGGGGTATTGGAGAGAAAGAATCAAACCTTGTTAGACATGATCCGATCCATGATGGGCTTTGTGAGTCTGTCAATCTCTTTTTGGAGATATACTCTAGAAACTGTCTTCTACATTTTGAATAAGGTGCCCAGTAAATCTATCGATAAAACTCCATATGAGATATGAACTGGACGTAAGCCAGTGCTTTCACACCTTAGGATCTGAGGGTGTCCAGCTTATGTCAAGCGTTTAAAGACAGATAAGCGTAGATCAAAGTCCGACATATGCTTGTTCATAGGGTATCTAAATGAAACTAAAGGATACTACTTCTACCTCGCTACAGAACAAAAGGTGTTGGTCAACAGTCGGACAGTCTTTTTGAAAAAGAAGTTTCTTGGTGAAGAAGCTGATGTCTGTAAAATTAAACTTGATGAAGTTCATGAGGTGAAAAGATCGACACACACAAAATTAGATTTGATTGGTGAATCAAATCCAGAGCCAATAAAGGCATCATTGAGGAGATCCAATAGAGTACCACATCAGTCGGACAGATACTATGATTTTCTGATTTGGGATGGTGACCCCATCGAACTTGATGAGAATGATGAGGATCCGATCATCTATATAGAGGCCATGCAAAGGCTCGACTCTCAAAAGTGGCTTGAGACCATGAAGTTCGAGATGGAGTCTATGGAGATCAATGGTGTATGGATACTAGTTGATCCGCCTGAAAGGATAAAATTCACAGGGTATAAATAGAATTTTAAGAAAAAAAGAGGAGGGGACAGGAAGGTAGAGACCTATAAAGTCCATCTAGTTGCTAAAGGCTACCGTTAGCATTATGGTATTGACTATGATGAATCATTCTCTCCTGTGGCAATGCTCAAGTCCATCTAAATTATGCTTGTTATCGCTGCACACTTAGATTATGAGATCTAGCAGATAGATATCAAAATCACTTTCCTTAATGGAGAGCTAGAAGAAGAGGTATATATGATACCAGCTGAAAGGTTCACATTCACAGATGAGTCAAAAGTGTGTAAGCTGAAAAGGTCTATTTATAGACTTAAGTAGGCATCTAGGAGTTGGAACATGCATTTTGATAAGGTGATCAAAATATATGGCTTCATTAGGAATGGAGAAGAGCCTTGCATCTACAAGTGGGCTTCTAATTCTGTAGTTATCTTCCTTGTGCTGTATGTAGATGACAAATTGTTAGATGTATGTCTTAGAATCCAATATGACTGACATATTATAATATATCTAGGGTATAAATTTATATTTAATATGTTGATATGATCAATAAAAGGGTAAATTCTTTTTCATTCAAGTGTAATTAGTCATTGAATCGTCTATGAAATTAGTTTCGATATATATTCTCAAGGTGTTAAGAATAGAGATATGTATTTAATTCCTAAAGGTTCTCGATCATAGGATCATCATGAGGATGGTGATAGATCCAGATAGACTGATGCATAAATCACTTTTTTCAGGATAGATGGATCTCTAATCTACTGTGTAGAGACACAGAGCGACGAGTGCAGGTGGTTGTTAGAGAACAACTAGCACTGAGCGTGACCATATGAGAGATCACTTAAATTTCTATTCAATCATCAGTCATTGTCTCGATGCTGTAGTTGTGTGACTGATCCTTTAACTTAAGATAATACTACTGCTCACAGTGAGGTTACTGGAGTTTGATTGACACATAAATATGGATCTCAATGAGCCCTTGTAGTGGATATTGGCGACAGTTGGTCCACTGTAGTAAGGTGCGCATCAAGATAGGATCTATCAACCTTGATAGAGAGAAGTAGTCCTATGAGATTTGAGAAGCTAAGTCCATGAATCTATGGCCACAGTAGGGTGATTGATGGAAAAGAATTTTCATAGAAATTACATCTGGACTTGAGCTAATCAAATCCATCATATGACTAATATTGAGATTTGATGATTTATCCATGACTTGCCATCTAGTCGGGACTCACGATAGAGGGACTGCATCATATGTTAACTACAACTAGAGGTTCATTTTAGTTCTACTAAGTTGCCACTATATACTGCTAGGTGCTACTAGTGAATTGTGAGTGCTCACTAGGGTTGTTTTGGATCAACAATCTTTGATTGAGTTAGAGTGGAATTATTTCGATCCATTGAAAAGAGTTTCAATGATACAATGATAGAGATCATTGTATGTTTTACTATGAGATAGAATTAAACTTATGAGGTTACACAACAAAGGGATCATGCCTGAAATTTGTAATTAAGTTTATGAAGTATCAATTGGGTTTAGAGAAATTCATTGGGTTCATGGTAACATTGCTAGCACATAGTTGGATCTAATTCCTCTTTTAGTTAGAATTACTTATTTGATAAGTTAATTATAACTTAATTATCTACTGATTACTTATATGAATAAGATTCATGAGACTCTAATTGTTGGGTGTCTAAGGTTATGGATCACATAAATTAAGGATGAAAGTCCCTTATGAATCTCCTTGATAGTTATTATGGGGAGTCACTTTAAATTATTCAACCTGGGTATGTCCATTGATTAGAGGGCCTTTAGTTCTCATATGGGGTGTCTCTTGGGTGCAAAAGAGGGTGTCTATTTATGGGTGCAATGGCTCCAATAGTTAGCGCCAATAAGGGTTCCTAATATAAGTTGGATAACTTAAGAAAAGAGAAAATCCAATACAAGTAGGACTTATACTTTGAGATTGAATATGATTCAATATATATGCCTATAAAAAAGGACCTCCCCTAAGGTCCTAAGACCATCCAAGCCACCCCCTCTCCATGCCCAAAGAGCTCCCCATGCCCCTCTTCTTTCTCCCTTTCTCTTCTTCTCCCTTGGGCATCCCATATACGCCCCATACTTGGGACGTGCATCCCAAGTGTTGCACATGCCCAAGGTGATGGGCATCCCTTGATCTGCCAGTTGTTGGTCTCTTGAAGCACCACAAGACAAGGAGAAAGGCTAGAGAGGAAAAGAAGATAAGGATCAAGGAGAAAGATCAAATGTTGATCGTGATCCAGACTTCATTCAGATTCAGCAGGCTGAATTTTGGAGAATCAAAATTCAGATCTTAGAGAGCTATTCGAGACTGATCCCAAGTGGATACTCATAGAGGTCAGATACTTGTACAGCTAATAGAGAGCCTCATCATTTTTAGATCCAAATTTGAAGAAAGGGATTACGAAATAGATATGTGATTTGATCACAATCTGAATTTTAGCATATATCAATTTCAGTATATGAAATAGATCCATGTGGTTTTATATTTTTATGCATGTAAAATTTAGATTAAAATTTTTTTAATCTTATTCTCTACTACAGTATTTAGAAAATTAAGTTTTGAAATATATGTGCATACTTCAAACCTCAAATTCCAACAGTGGTATTAGAGCCATGGATTTTCATATGCTGAATTTTGATATACATATTTTTGAAAAATTTTAAAATTAATTTTTTTCTTGATACATAAGATGTATGGATAGATCTTTAAATCTAAAATTTAATTTTAAATTTAGTTTTAGAATATATAGTTGATATGTTGTTGCATGCATAGATCTGAATTTTGATCTAGAAAGAGTTCTAATTAATATTCATGTGAAATATAGATGTATGCATGAAATTTGAAATTTTTTTATAATCTAAATTTTGATTCATATATGTGATATATGATTACATATTTAGATTATAAATTTATTTTTAATCTCATTCATGATTAGTATATGAGATATATGATTTCATGTTTAGATCTAAAATTTTATTTAGATCTAATTATACATGCATATATATGATATGTGTTTGTATGTTAAAATCTAAAAATTATTTTTATATTTTAAAACTTACTTTCATGCAAAGAATTTAGATCTAAAATATGATTTTAGAATCTAAAATTTATATTTGTGCATAAGAGTTTTGGTCATGAAAAAATCAAAAATTAGGTCATGTAATAGGATTACATCTAAAGTTTTTGATTTGAATCATACGGATCTAATTCGATTAAGTAATTGATCAAACCAAGTCAAGTATTGAATTAAGTTAGATCAATTAAGTTAATAATCATATAATTATTATTGATCAAATCGATCGAGTCCCATATGTAGAATCGATTAACCTAAGGACCTAATTTGGCTCGTTGGTTTAAGCCCGATTCGTTTGAGCTAATCAATTCTGATCAATCAACCTATTGGTGTCTAAGGCAAGTTAATGATGCGTGATTATTTAATTAGTTCCATTAGCCGACCTGACTAATTCATTGGTGTCTAAAGAAGGCAATGGAGGGACCCCCACCATTCTCTACTTTTCTGGCTAATTTGGAAGATTGGGTCTTGAATTAGGTTGCTCAGCAGTTTGGTTTAGCCTATGCCAGTTAGATCAGTTATATGATGACTGATTAAATGAGACCTAAACTCAAATCTTTTCACAAATATTAAGTCCATAGGTCTTCCACCATTGTAGATGTGCGGGTGCATTATCGGCGTTGATTGTTCTCGGTTGGTCATAGTGGTTCAGTTGCATCGAGAGCATGCAATCACTCTATTAGCAAAGAGTTGCTCTAGGATAAGGATGGAGTTGAGCTGAATAACTATTAGGTCAGGGATCCAATGATGACCTTACACCTACTTGTGAATAGTGGATCAGGCTTAACTAAGAAGTATGGGTAATAACTGTTAGGTGAGCCCATATGACTTAGAGACTAAGTGGCTGCAACATGCTTAGTGAAGCATATGGACAAAGAGTTGCCTACGCATTGATGTGCATGTTACCAATAATTGTTAGGTGAGGTGCATGTCATCAGTGGGACTGCAGCACCTACTAAGAATCTTTTATCGCATCAGGATTTTTGTTTCTTTTCTGGAGAGTGGAGGGATCTAAAAAATTAATGAGAGTCATTATTTGCATCTTAAAGTCTTTAAAAGCAAATTAAAATATTAAGTATAAAAGTCTAACTTGAATATCTACTCTTGCAGTTAAACCACCATATCAGTCTCAAACCTTTTAGCTCACATTCTTGAAATCAATTGTTTGACTGGTAATAATTATAAAGATTGGCTTAAAAATTTTAAGATTGTCCTAACCTTAGAAAAGTTAAGCCATATTCTCGACCAGAATCTCATTGTATTACCAAACCATTCTACTACTGAGTAGAGAGCTACTTTTAAGAAGTGGATGGATGAAGGTAATTGGGTCAAGTGTTATGTGCTGGTGTCCATGTCAAATGAGATGCAAAGCTGGTACGAGTATATGCCCACTGCTTGGGCTATGATCACTCACCTGCAAGAGTTGTATGGTGAGCAAAGCCGTATTGCGCACTTCGAAGTATCCAAAAGACTTTTTAACCTCAAGATGTGTGAGGGGTAGTCTGTCCATGAGCACTGTATGATAGTGATCAAGGACATTGAGGAGCTTGAGAAGCTCGAACTTGATATGCAAAAAAAATTATAGATGGATCTGATCCTTCAATCCCTTACTAGTTCATATAGTCAATTCATCATGAATTTTTATATGAACAAATTTGACTGCACTATTTTCGAACTTATCAACATGTTGGTCACAATACAGGATACCTTGAAGAGTTCAAGGGATACTATTCTCACTGTGGAGCAGACTTCTTCTTTCAAGAGAAAGTCTATTGGAAGGAAAAAGGCTAAATCTGCAAAGAAGTAGAAGAGAGAGAGCAAGCCAAAGAAGGATGGTCCAAAGGCAGTTGAGGCAAAGAGAAAGTGTTTCCACTATCATGCTAAAGGCCACTGGAGGAGGAACTGTCCGAAATACGTAGAGAGCCTGAAGACAAAAAAATGCGATAAACTTTTCGAAGGTATGCTCGTAATAGAATCTAACCTCATGGTTTCTTCTACTTCTAGTTGGATATTAGACCCTGGCTCGAGTGCTTAATGTACCTCTATGCAAAGTCTGATATAAAGTAGGAGATTGAGAGAAGGTGATATGATCCTTCGGGTCGGTAATGGAGCAAAGATTGCTGTAGAGGCCGTTGACACTTACCCTCTTCGATTACCGTCTGATGTTAGATTAGATTTGAAAGACTATTATTATATTTCTGTAGCTAGTCAAAATTTAATTTTTGTGTCATACTAATACAGGAAAGTTTTGAAATTAGTTTCAATAAAGATTTTTGTTCTATTTATATACAAAATAAATTGGTTGCACAAGGTCTTTTAATTGACAGTCTTTATTACTTGCATATTGATGCGAATGTGAACCAAACGAGTAAATAGTGAATGCCATAGATCAAAAGAGATCCAGAGATATGATTAATTAGAAGTACTTGTGGCACCATAGACTAGACCATATTAGAGAGGACAGGATAAACAGATTGAAAAAGGATGGGATCCTTAGCTCTCTTAATTCAGAGTCATATCCAGCTTGTGAATCCTGCCTTCGAGAAAAAATGGCCAAGTTACCCTTTGTAGGACATGAAGAAAGGGCCACAGAGTTACTTGCCCTAGTACACACTGATGTGTGTGGGCTATTTGATGTACAGACCAAGCGTGGTTACAGCTACTTTATTAGCTTTACCGATGATCTGTCTGGGTATGGATATGTATATCTCATGAAACATAAGTCTAAGGCCTTTAAAAAGTTCAAAGAATTCAAGTATGAAGTAGAGAAGCAGACAGGTAAATCCGTTAAGATTCTTCAATCTGATCGAGGAGGTGAATATCTTCATCAAAAATTTCTAAGATATCTTAAAGATAATAGCATAGTCTCTTAGTGGACCCCTCTTAGAACATCTCAGCTCAACGGGATATCCGAAAGAAACAACAGGACCCTATTGGATATGGTCAGATCTATGATGAGCTTCACTGATCTACCCTTATTTCTTTGGGGACATACCTTGTTAACTTTCATTCACTTGTTGAATAGGGTTCCTTCAAAGTCCATTCCTACAATATTGTATGAGATATGGTTCGGTAAGAAGTCGAGTCTGGGTTATCTTAAGACTTGGGGATGTCTAGCCTATATCAAGAGACAGATGGTGAAAAAGTTAGAGGATAGATCTATTATAACTTGCTTTATAGGATACCCAAAGGAATCCATGGGATACTACTTTTACTTTTCACAAGACCATAATGTGATTGTGAGTCGAAATACCATGTTCCTAAAAAAATAGTTTATCCAAGATGGCGACAATGGGAGATTAGTGAAACTCGAAGAGAAGGTCTTTGAAGAGTCTAGAGCTATAGATCCTCAAGAACCCGTAGTCCATGAGTCAGTAGTTGATGTTCCTCAGCCATCTCATAGATCTAGCAGGATCTTATGACCTCTCAAAAGGTACATGGGTATGCTTACAAAAGAAATAAAAAAAATATTCCTTATAGGAGATAGAGGTCATGGTGATGATCCCAATATCTTTGATGAGACGATGTCTAACATCGATTTCGAGAAATGGTTAGATGCTATAAAATCAGAAATTGACTCGATGCACTCGAACCAAGTCTGGACTTTAGTGGATCCACCTGAAGGTATTATACCTATTAGATGTAAATAGATCTACAAAAGGAAGATAGGTATCGATGGTAAGATAGAGACCTATAAAGCTAGGCTTGTGGCTAAAGGTTATAGTCAGCATGAGGGTATTGACTATCAGAAAACCTTCTCGTCCGTAGCTATGCTAAAATCCATCCACATTTTGCTTGTTGTTGCAACTCATTATGATTATGAAATCTGATAGATGGATGTGAAAACTACCTTCCTGAATGGATATCTTGAGGAAGATATCTATATGGAGCAGTCTATGGGTTTCACATCTGGTGATGGTAATCACAGAGTCTGCAAGTTGTAAAGGTCCATATACGGATTAAAGCAAGCTTTTCAGAGTTGGAATCATCATTTTGATGAGGCAATCACCTTGTGTATACAATAAATCTCAAATTAAAAATGAAGAGAAATCTTGTGTATACAAGAGAGTCAATGGGAGTACAATCACCTTCCTCGTACAGTACATGGATGATATTCTCCTCATTGGGAATGATATTCTCATGCTGATCATGATCAAAAGATGGTTGTCTAAGAAATTCTTCATGAAAGATCTAAGGGAAGCATCCTATATTCTCAGAATAAAAATCTATAGGGATAGACCTAAACGGATGCTTGGCCTGTCACAAAAGCTGTACATAGAGAAGGTGCTAAAGAGGTTAAGCATGAAAAATTTCAAGAGAGGTCTTTTACCTCTTAGGCATGGATTCATCTCTCCAAGACAATGTGTCCGACCATATCTGAGGAGATTCAGCACATGTGTAGAATTTCTTATGCTTCGGCAATAGAAAGTCTCATATATGCCATGCTATGTACTCAACCTGATATTGTCCTCATTATGAGTGTCACGAGTAGGTATCAATCGAATCTAGGAGAGAAGCACTAGGTAGCTGTGAAGAACATCCTTATGTACTTAAAAAAGACTAAGGATCTGTTCTTGATCTTTGGAGGTGATTCTGAGTTGCGATTCGAGGGTGCATTCTTATTCGATTTACTATAAGGGTTCTGAGTAATCAATCAATGAAGGCTGAGCATGCCATAGATGTGTAAATAAATTCAGATTTTAATGTTAATTGTAGAACTGGATGTCATACCATGACATTGTAGGAACCTGATCTAGGGTTTCAGGGTTAGATCTTGAAACTTTTTCAAGATCAGGCAACAGAAGACTAAAATAAATTAAAATTTATTTTTTAAAATTAAAAAATCTCTAGATCTAAGATCCTATTACATGATTATTATATAGCATTAAATCAAAAATTAAAATATATAGAGCATGAGCTATATGTTGATCATATCAACATGTTTCTATACTACATCTAATGTATGTATTAAATAATAGATCAGATCTATTACCTTGCAAGTTAGACATTCTAATCTTGCCGATCTGGACTTGAAGATGATGTTGCAAACTGCACACACGTCCAGTCTCTAGGAGTTGTCTATACGAGCCCACGAATCTCGATCAAAAATCCAGCTTCAGGAAATCAGCACAATATGCTAGTACTGCGCTGATCCTTCTTCGATGGTTGATCAGGTGCCTCCTTCTTCTTGATTTTGGCTCTTCCAAAGATGAAAAGTAGGAGAAGGAGTTTTAGATCTGAGATGCTCTCAGAAATACTCAAGATGGAGGAAGGGAAGAGATGAAACTAACAACCCTAGAAGAAGATCCTCTTCTTCTTCTCTTTACTCTCTTCTATACATCCTATCTTGTGTCTATTATATCTCCATGACCCAAAGGTCTTTCTCTTTAATTTTTGGATTCTCCAAAGATCTCTTAAATCTGTATGTTTTAAAAAAATTTCATGAAGAAACTCATTTTATAGAGAGAGATATGATAGAGTCCTTGTCTAGGTCAAATACCTAGTCAAGGCTTATCCAAACATGGCAAGATAAGGGGCGCCCAACTCTTGGGTGCCTCCTCCTTATTTTCATGCATGGACCACCAGAAAAGGGTGCACAATGTATGACCTAAAATCCATGAAAATCCTAAAAAAATTTGAATAAATTTGGTGCAAAAAAGAAAGAGTTTTGGATTTCTAAAACTCTATCTCATAGAATTTGAAATCCAAACTTATTCCTACTTTGATTTGATCCACAACCACTTTCCATGTATGAAAGAAGAAAGAAAACCTTTTGGATATAGGAAAGACCTAGGAGAGGGCTTTTGTCACACAAAATAATAGGAGATTGGCGTGGAATAAGAGAGAGGGCGTGGGGGGGCTTATGTGGCGCAAGATGGAATCCTAGTCTTACTAGGATTCTATCTTATGACTTGTTTTAATTTGGTTTCTCAAACCAAATCAAACCAAAATTAGATCAACCTAATTAAAATAGGTCTTAACCCAATTAAGAACCTAATTTAATCAGATTAAATTATATTTAAATCTGATTTAATTTTTTAATCAAATTAGAAATTAGGTTGACCCAAGTCCTAATTGAACTAGGATTAGTTTTTTTTCTTGCACTTGGCTTATCCAATAAACTAATTGGACTTGATCCAATCAAGCCCAAACTAAATCTAATTAAATCATATTCAATTAGACTTAATCTCAATCCATTGGATTAATCAAATTAAGCCAATTAGCAATCGAATTGCTAATCGATCCTCCTGCAACACTTCCACTAGGTTAAATATCAATCGTATTGATCATTTAACCCTAGAATGATTCTTAATCATTGATCAACCATCCGATCGGATCATGAACTCTAATGTGTGTGACCTCATAGGTCCAAACCTAAGTCGGTAGCATAGGAATAAATTTTTGTATCAATCAAAGTGACCATCTAGCAATGGTACCTGACGATCGGATAGGTCGAATGTGTAGAACAACATCCTTAGAACCCATGTGGATGTAGTTTCCATATAATTCATCCCCTTGACCAAAATGATCATAGGACACCTCAGAGTTCAACTGTCAACTTTGATCAGATTGTCCACATTGTATTTCAAAATATCCAATCCATCTGATGGATTACCCTAGCCAAGGTTTTGCTAAATTGAAATACAGTGACTCATTCTTCTCCAACTCTTGGAGTGGTCAATCCCATCTCGATCATACTCTGACTTCGCAAGTACTTGACTATGCCCAGAAGCCTTCTGTCATTGAATTAAAAATTTAGTTAGTCCAGTACCAAAGCACAGTGAGTTGCTTGCAAGTCACTGAGGTGATCTCAGGTCTAAGGGATACTTATACCTATATCCCATCAGAGATATTTTTGACAGCAAAATACTCTGGAGTTGGTCACGTTCCATGATGATGTACCTTTACATCTCACCTATATGCCATACCAGTATCTCCACACTCCTTGGTTAAGAGGACAACCAACCCATATGGCCTACAGCGACCTATGCTCGATAGAAGCTGTTGTCCTTATTAACAGCCTATCATTGGTCGTGAACAATTTTAAGGACTAATTGATAAATCTTCTCTTTATCGAATCCAAATAGTCTTAACGACTTCATCATAACAACGGAGTTCATTAGAAGATGAAAGCTTATGATGAAAATGTCAAATATATTTTATTTATTAACAAATCAATTACCATACAAGATTGCTCAACCGTCAACAGGCTGACGATTAATTTTTGGGACACATTTTCCAACAACTCCCACTTATCCTAAAGCCACTCGGCATAGTATCTAATACCCATCTTTGACTTGTGGTTGTCGAACTCCTTTATCGCCAGGACTTTAGTGAAGGGGTCGGCCAGGTTCTCCTTTCCGTCGATCTTCTGAAGGTCGACGTTACCTCGATCCACATTCTTTCAGATCAGGTGGAAGCAGTGCCAAATGTGCTTCGTCCGCTGGTATGCTTTGGGTTCCTTCGCCTGAGCTGTGGTACTGTGCTGTCGCAGTAGAGTAGGACTGAACCATCGAGGGAGGGTGCTACTCCAAGCTCGGTGATGAATTTCCTCAGCCATACAGCTTCCTTTGCGGCATCTGATGCTGTGATGTACTCCACTTCACAAATAGAGTCTGCCACAATATGCTGTTTGAAACTCTTCCAGCAGATAGCTCCACCATTCAGAGTAAAGATATAACCCGACACGCTTCTGCTGTCATCATGGTCAGATTGAAAGCTGGAGTCTGTGAACCCCATAAGTTTCAGATCTGACTCGTCATAAACCAATCATTGGTCCTTAGTATTTCTCAAATACTTAAGGATAGCTTTAACTACTTTCCAGTGATTTTCTCCAGGATCAGATTGGTATCTACTCACTACTCCTAGTGAGTATGCCACATCTGATCTTGTATATGTCATGACGTATATGATAGATCCCGTGGTCGAAGCATGTGGAACTCTATTCATATGCTCTCTCTCTTCAGAAGTTGTCAGATAATCCTTCTTAGAGAGAGAAATTTCATGGCCTATCGGTAGATAGCCCTTCTTGAAATTCTCCATGCTGAACCTCTTCAGCACAGTGTCTATATTCGTGGACTGAGATAACCCAAGCATCTTTTTAGATCTATCCCTATAGATCTTTATCCCTAGGATGTAGGATGCTTCACCCAAGTCCTTCATAGAGAGCTGCGATGACAACCAAACTTTTATTTCCTGTAGTGCAGGGATGTCATTCTCGATTAAGAGAATATCATCCACATACAAGACAAGGAATACCACAACCGGACCATTTGCCCATTTATAGATGTAGGGCTCTTCTCCATTCTTAACGAAGCCATATGTTTTGATCACCTTATCAAAATGCATGTTTCAACTTCGAGAAGCTTGTTTCAATCCATAAATGGATCTCTAAAGCTTGCACATGTTGGACTCATCTGTGGATGTAAACCCCTCAAGTTGTATCATATACACCTCTTCAGTTAGCTCTCCATTCAAGAAAGCTGTCTTTACATCCATTTGTCAGATCTCATAATCCAGATGGACAGCTATTGCAAGCATTATTCGAATGGATTTGAGCATTGCCACAGAAGAAAATATCTCATCATAGTCAATACCATAATGTTGACGATACCCCTTGGCAACCAGACGGGCTTTATAGGTCTCCACCTTTCCGTCGCACCCCTTTTCTTTTTGAACACCCATTTACACCCAATGGGTTTAACCCCTTCAGGTGGGTCAATCAATATCCATACATCGTTGACCTTCATGGACTCCATTTCAGATTTCATGGATTTAAGCCATTTCTCAAAATCAGGTCTCTGCATTACATCCATATAGGTGATTAGATTCTCATTGTTCTCATTGAGTTCGATGGGATCACCATTTCGGACTAAAAAACCATAGTATCTGTCTGACTGATGCGGTACTCTATTGGATCGTCTTAATGGTGCAGGTACATTGGGCTCCGAATCTGATCTAATCAAATCCAACTCAGGTTCAGCTATTGGTGTCGGTCCTTCTATATGTTGAACTTCATCAAGTTCAACTTTAGAGGCAACGGTTCCTTCACCAAGGAACTTCTTTTCTAAAAAGATTGTCTTAAGGCTGACGAACACCTTTTGTTCATCAGTATTGTAGAAAAAATATCCTTTGGTCTCTTTGGGATACCCGATGAATATGCATTTGTCAGACCTAGATCCAAGTTTGTCTGTGACTAATCATTTGACATAGACCGGGCACCCCCAGACCCTAAGGTGTGAAAGTGCTGGCTTACACTCTGTCCATATCTCATATGGAGTCTTAATTATACACTTACTTGAAACCCTATTTAATAGATAACAGGCTGATTTGAGTGCATATCTCTAGAAAGATATCGGCAAGCTGGCAAAACCCATCATGGATTGGACCATGTTTAACAGAGTTTGATTTCTCCTTTCAGACACACCATTATGCTGTGGTGTTCCTGGAGGAGTCCATTGGGAGAGAATTCCATTCTCTCCTAGATATGTAAGAAACTCACTAGAAAGATATTTTTCTCCTCGATCAGATCGAAGAGTTTTAATGCTCTTTCCAGTTTATTTTTCTACTTCACTTCGAAATTATTTGAATATTTCAAATGAATCCGACTTATGTTTCATCAGATAGATATATCTATATCTGGATAGATCATCCGTGAAAGTTATGAAGTAAAAATATCCACCTCTAGCACTTGTGCTCATGGGCCTGCATACATCAGTATGTACTAGGCCCAAGAGCTCAGTAGCTCTCTCACCTTTTCTAGTAAAAGGTGACTTGGTCATTTTACCAAGAAGATAGGACTCACAGGTTGGAAGTGATTCACAATCACTGACTTTGAGGATTCCCTCTTGAGTCAACCTGTTTATTCTGTTCTTGTTTATATGACCTAGCCTACAGTGCCATAAGTAGATATCTAACACACTATCTAATCTAGGGTGCTTGCCAGTAGAATAAACTCTTATCGGGCTTGATCTTTCTGATCTGGCCCTACACTGATGTCCCAGTCTGAACTTGCACCTTCTTCATTTTCTTCTTCTTGTTCTTCTTTCTTTTTTTAAAGGGTCGAGAATCAGAAGATGAACCTCCCACTAAGTTCACCGACTCCTTATGGAGTTGGTGATCCTTCTCAAAGTTCTGAAGCAACCCCAGTAACCCATGGTAGTTCACTTCAGGCTTTGTCATTCTATAATGAGTGAGGAATGGGAGATAAGACTTGGGTAGTGAGTTTAGTATTTCATCTTTCCCAAGATGCTCATGCAAGAAAAAGTCGAGCTTGCTCAATCGTTCCATCAGCTCGATCATGTACAATACATGATTAGTGACAGAGGCACCATCCCGTATTTTAGCATTGAAGATGGCACTAGTCATGTGCCTCTCCACATCATCGGGTGTGCTAAAGGCATCCTCTAACACTTGAAGCATGTCCTTTGGCTGAGCCATCTCGAATCTGCGACTGAACTCATCGCTCATGGCAGCCAGCATGATACAGCGCACCGTGGTCCAGTCACTGAGCCACTTCTGGTAAGTATCTCTGATTATTCCACATGCATTGGCAACGGCTCCTCAGGTGCAGGATCCATTGTCACATATAGGATCTATTCATGCGCCAAGACTATCTTCAACTTTCGGTATCAGCTATCGAAGTTGGGTCCCACCAATTTTTCATTGTCCAACAATGATCGGAGCGATAGAAAAGTGGCCATATCTGTACAAAAAAAAATCATAACCTAATTAGTAATTGATTCATTAAACCTAAAGATTTGAACTTTAATCAAAAGGTTTCTCCCACTATTTTATTCGAATTGGTAGCCTCTACCTCCAATTCAAGGAATTACCCTAATTCCTTAGTGGGTACTAGAATCCACTTAGACTGCACACAAGTCCAACTTTGGTTGATCAACCCATGTACATCTAAGGGTAGGTTCATAACCAATTGTTTCTCTAAACAACTTCTAGTAATTTTAATTTTGCCCCAAAAACCTAATCAGTAGGCTTTGGCCTTCACTGTAAAGATCCGGTTAGGTCCAACCATTAATATGACCATACTTGGTGCATCTAACCAACAAATGATTAAGCCCAACTTTGGTTGGCTCACCTAACCACCATTAGAAAGATACTTTCAAATCATCATATGATGAGTGATAATTCCATTAGTCAACAAACACCAGGCCTTTGGGTTTGCAATGATTATTGAGTTAATGGACTCATTATCAAACACCTTAATGGGAGGCTATGACTCAGTTGTCTCTATAACTTTATCATTTTAAGGACCTAATAATTTTAGAGAATTTAAATGATTTAGAAGATGAAGTCAGATGAACCAGCTTATCATGATCCTCCCATTGACTTCACTAAGTCAGCTTAAGGGGGACCATTAATAGGGCTGGTCTAGGAGCACCTAAATCAGTCACACTGATTTACCTAGCTGACATGAGTCAGCTCGAATAGTCAAGTGATCTGATCAAAACATAATTTCACCAAGAGGCTAGATAAGTTTGATCAGTGGGTGGGTCGGCCAAAGCTTACCTTAGACACCATAAAAAATGGCCAGGTAAGCGGGCTCCCAATTAAAAACCACCGGTCTTGTTTACCTTAGACACCAACTGATTTAATTAGTTTCGATTAGATTAACCTAATAGTTTGTGCTAGACCGCTTAGTCAAGAATCAAGTCCATTTGGTTCTCGTTAAAGATATAGACTTGATCAACTACAACTATTGTAATTGATCTAGAGAATCACTGACCTAATCTAAGACAACAATTGATTAGATTTAGTCAATTCTCTAATTAAGTCTATCTTTAATCTAACCATAGGTCTAACCCAATTAATGGACCTAATTCCCACTAACCCATTAACCCAATGTGTTATGGTTTGTGTCTTAGGTTCTTCAATTCACAATCCTAGAACCTAATCAAACAACTTCTTAATTCTTAATTAAGTTTTGGACTGAGGATTGGGTTCGACTTTTTGAAAATAAATTTTATATTTATAAAATAATTTTATAATATGGTTCTACCAACCATATTACATGTTTGATTCATAATCAAGATGCAAATGAAATAAACATGAAACTACTTTAGATCTAATCTAAACAGGTTCATGTAATTGAAATAATTTTAACTTTAAATAATTTTTTTGAATAAAAATTATTAACAAAGAGATTTTATTTCATATTTAAATACTTTTTAAATCTAATAAATCATAAATTTAATCTAGATCATATCTAACAAATTTATGATTAAAGATAGATCAACACGAACTAGGACAACCTTTGCACTATAAGTAGTATATTTTTATATTTATTGGAGGTATTTTTGATAATTTATGGTGCTAACATCTTTTTAAAAATCTTAATTTCATGAATTTATTGAATTTTTCTAAAAAATAAAGTGATTTTGAAAAAAATATGAAATTAGATATATTTATAAAAAAATAGATGTTAATTTAATTGAGCAATTTAAGCACCAAAATGAAGAGAAATTTTTGAAGAATTTAATGCATATTTTTTCCAATTTTTCAAGAGAAAATCGAAGCAAAAATAGAGCTAAAATATCCAAAAAAAATAAAGAAAATAGCCTCCGGTGTACGGTGGACCGGTTGGTCGGTCCACAAAGCCAGGGCACGGTCCACAAGAATAGTTACGCGATCCACAGGCGCGGTTCACAGCGAGAATAAGATCTTGGGCGCAATCCAACGGCTGAGATTCAATCCGACCCAGATCCGACGGTTCAGACTCGATGCCGACTTTGAATAGGACTCTTTTGCGCGATCCGACGGCCTAGAAGCAATCCATCACGTGATCCAACGGCTGTTATCGCTCCTGACTTTGTAAAGGACTCTTTTGCGCGATCCGACGGCCAAAACTTCATCAGAACCCAGATCGGATGGCTGACATTTGATCCGACCCTGATAAGGATTATAACTTTGATTTTTGAGCAGATCTGGGCGGTCCGAAGCTGATCCGACGGCCAAAAATATTTTTAAGGAGATTTATACGATTTCTAAGGATTTTAGGATTCTTTTTCCTACCAAAAAATCATGAAAAATTCATCTATAAATAGGGGATCCAGGAATAAGCTTTGGGAGCAGAAAAATTAAGTAGAGAGTGTAGAAAAAAAATAGAGAAAAAAAATAGCTTTAGGGATCCAAAGAAAAGAAGAAGAAAAGTTGGTTCGCTCTACGGAGTATGACGGAAGATGGAGAGGTCATCAACCATCTTCCCGATGAGGCTTGGCTGATCAACTTCAGATCCTTGTTACAGTTTTATTTTTATTTTATTTTATTGTTCCTTTCAAATTCCTTGTACTTGAATTTCAACTTCAATTAATGCAAAATTTATTTTCCTGCACTTTAAATTCCTGTCTTTTATTTTTTTTGCACATAGATGCTAGGATCTAATTAGTAGATCTTAGTACCAATTTATTTTTATTCTTTTTAAATTTTTGTTATTTATTTTTATTGCAAGTAGATGCTAGGATCTAGTTAGTAGATCTTAGTACCCGATTTATTTTTCACACTTTTATTTTTTGTTTCCGACTTAAATTGCTTTCTCCAAAATTTTATTTTCTTTTTGTAAAATCAAAGATTTCAAATCAAAATCCTGCTTCTCTATGGATTCGATCTGACTCACTACTTTCTATATATTTTTAATTTTTAGTCAGAATTTGATTGATAATCACGGTGTCTTAACGACAGCATCTTGATCATATCAATTTTTGGCACTGTTGGGTATAAAATACCCCCAGCCGAAGTCCTCAACAGAATCAACGACTCCGCCAACAAGGCTGATCTTAAAGGAAGACTTCGTCCGGACTCCTACGGGAGCCGGGCTCCGCCGACAACTCCAACCTCAAGTTGACTCCGCCCGGACTCCTACGGGAGCCGGGCTCCGTCCTCAACATCAACTGCTGGTAAGCCCCGTCCGGACTCCTACGGGAGCCGGACTTCGCCTTTAACTTTAATTGTAGGAAGACTCCGCCCGGACTCCTATGGGAGCCGGGCTTCATCCTCGACTCTAACGGCTGCAGACAGACTTCGTCCAGACTCCTACGGGAGCCGGACTCCGCCGACAACTCCGACTTCAAGTTGACTCCGCCCGGACTCCTACGGGAGCCAGGCTCCGTCCTCAACATCAACTGCTGGTAAGCCCCGTCCGGACTCCTACGAGAGCCAGACTTCGCCTTTAACTTTAATTGCAGGATGACTCTGCCCGGACTCCTACGGGAGCCGGGCTTCATCCTCGACTCCAACGGCTGCAGACAGACTTCGTCCGAACTCCTACGGGAGCCGGACTCCACCGACAACTCTGACTTCAAGTTGACTCCGCCCGGACTCCTACGGGAGCCGGGCTCCGTCCTCAACGTCAACTGCTGGTGAGCCCCATCCGGACTCCTACGGGAGCCGAACTTCGCCTTTAACTTTAATTGCAGGAAGACTCCGCCCGGACTCCTACGGGAGTCGGGCTTCGTCCTCGACTCCAACAGCTGCAGACAGACTTCGTCCGGACTCCTACGAGAGCCGGACTCCGCCGACAACTCCAACTTCAAGTTGACTCCGCCCGGACTCCTACGGGAGCCGGGCTCTGTCCTCAACATCAACTGCTGGTAAGCCCCGTCCGGACTCCTACGGGAGCCGGACTTCGCCTTTAACTTTAATTGCAGGAAGACTCCGCCCGGACTCCTACGGGAGCCGGGCTTCGTCCTCGACTCCAACGGCTACAGACAGACTTCGTCCGGACTCCTACGGGAGCAAACTCCATCTGACCCTGGGCAGCCCACTGCCAGACGGTTACAGATACCGCCATCAATCCGTTATCTCCCCTGCCTATAAAAAGGGGGACCCAGATACGTTATTCTATAAGCTCATTTCTTATCTCAAAACTCTGCTAAATTCTCCATTCGAGCGCTCCATTCTTGTTGAGGCAGAGAACTGACTTGAGCGTCGGAGGGTCTTGCCGGAGCAACCCCACCTCCGGTTTAGACTTCCCTTGCAGGTCCCGGTGGCGACCGCGACTTCCCCAACTCCAGCTTCTCCGGCGCAAGCGGATTTTTGCACCAACAGGCACCGTTGTCGGGGAAGGAAATAATTTTAATGTTTGATTTCTTTGATTTTTTTGTAAATATAGCTTACTAACTTTTTTATTTTTTATTTTTATCTTTATACAGAAAAAAAGTAAAAAATTCAAAAAAGAGATAGAAAGCTTCCAATTTTGCTTGGTGAGATCAATCCTAACCCTAGTCTTAACTATTTTTTTTAGTATTAATTACTATTTTTTTAATTAACCTAAAATTCATCCACATAAACCTAATAAAAATTGCATAACAAGAGTAGAAACTTAATTTTTAGGAGCATTCATCATTGTAGATTTACTTTTGGTGATCGCTGGAGACAAGGTAAGCTTTCAAGTTTTATTAGCTTTATGCATCTAATTTAGTTGCATAGAACTCCTTGTTTGAAATTGGTTGTGCATATTCATCTCAAATTAATTTAAGGGAAACACCCATAACAAGATAAGGTGGAGATTTCATCACCCTCCTTTGGCCCAAAAATAACCAACCAGCATCCCAAATTAACCCAAACCTAACTAAAATCAAGTAGACATTGACCCCTAGGATCAATTGAGTTCAGTTTGAGTAAAGTGGTGAAGTCAAGTGCAAAGTAAGTTCGAACTCACCCCTAAAACTAGTGTCTAAGGCTAGAGGTTACAAAGGCTCTGCCTAAGTGGACTTATGGTTATTTAATTGGTTCCGTTAGCTTACCTGGCCAATTCAATTGGTGTCTAAGGCAAGCAACGGGGGGACCCCCACGATCCCACCTCTTACCTGGCTAGTTGAAGGAAGTGAGAACAAACCCAATTTGCATTTAAGCTAAGCCACTCTATATTGAACTGAGAAGTGGCCGGATGACCAGCCTCTGTCGGATTCCGTCAATGCCATCTCGGGGGAATCCCGGCGGGGGACAACCAACATACCAGCTGCATCCCCCAAGCGGCAAAAAGTCAAAGAACCCATAACCTTTACCGAAGAAGACACCCAGGGAGTCCAATTCCCTCATAACGATGCGGTCGTGGTTTCCTTGAATATAGCAAACTATGACGTCCGTCGCATTCTCATCGACAATGAAAGTTCGGCCGACATCTTGTTCTACGATGCCTTTTCAAGAATGTCCACTCTTGGCGGTCATCTGAGACCGATTTGGTTCCCCTTGATAGGGTTTACCGGTGATGCCGTTCCGACAGAGGGAATGATAGCTTTGACTGTGACCGCGGGTCAGTATCCAAAGCAGTCTAGGGCTCTGGTGAATTTTTTGGTGGTAAAGGCGCCATCCGCCTACAATGCAATCTTTGGCTGACCCGGCCTTAATGCTCTTCGAGCTGTCGTATCGACCTACCATTTGAAACTGAAGTTCCCCACCAGCCAGGGGATTGGAGAGGTCCGGGGAGACCAAGCCCTAGCTAGACACTGCTACAACATCGCCTTGCAAAGAAGCGATCAATCGGACCCCTGTCCTGTCAATGGATTGGATGCTCGCGATGACCTCACTGAAGAGAGGGGTGGCCCAATCGAAGATCTAGTACCAATCCCTTTGATGATGGGAATGCGGATCATGTGGTGCTAATTGGTTCCAACCTGGGGGAGGAGGTGCGGACGCGTCTTATTGATTTTCTACGAAGAAATGCGGACGTTTTCGCTTGGGTTCCAGCGGACATGCCTGGGATTGACACGGAAGTCATGGAGCATCATCTGGCTGTCGACCCAAAGTATCGACCGACAAAAGAAAAAATTCGGAGCCATGCCCTGGAGAGGCAGAAGGCGATAGCCGAGGAAGTGGATAAGCTTCTTAAGGCCGGATTCATTAAGGAAGTCAATTATCCTGATTGGATTTCCAATGTTGTTTTGGTCAACAAAGCAAATGGCAAGTGGAGGATGTGTATAGACTTCAAAAAGCTGAATAAGGCTTGTCCAAAGGACAGCTACCCCCTTCCCAGAATCGACCAACTGGTGGATGCTACTTCAGGCCATGAGCTCCTCACCTTTATGGACGCGTTCTCCGGCTACAATCAAATTAGAATGGCATCGGAAGATGAAGAAAAGACAGCTTTCATCACTAATCGCGGCCTTTACTGCTACAAGGTCATGCCATTCGGCCTCAAGAATGCGGACGCAACCTACCAACGGCTGGTGAACAAAATCTTCAAAGAGCAGATCGGCCGAAACATGGAGGTCTACGTGGACGATATGCTTGTAAAAAGCAGGTCTTCCAAAAATCATGTCGCCGACCTCGAGGAAATCTTTGACGCTCTTCGAAAGTATAGAATGAAGCTGAACCCAACTAAATGCGCTTTTGGGGTAACCTCAGGAAAGTTCCTAGGCTTCATGGTATCAGGGTGCGGGATTGAGGCCAATCCAGAGAAAATTCGTGCCATCCAAGAGATGACCGCCCCAAAGTCGATCAAGGAGGTTCAGTGCCTCACAGGGAGGATAGCGGCTCTTAATCGCTTTGTCGCGAGGTCGGCCGAACAATGCTTGCCCTTCTTTCAAACCCTCAAGCAGCCGAAGAACTTTTGTTGGACCTCTGAATGCCAACAGGCGTTTAAAGAATTAAAAAGCTACCTTAGCTCACCCCCGCTGCTGGCGAAGCTTGAATCTGGGGAGGAACTATTTTTGTACCTGACGGTCTCTCCCATGGCCCTCGCGGCCATCCTTGTCAAAGAAGAAACGAAAGTCCAGCGACCAGTCTACTACATTAGCTGCACGTTGAGGGACGTCGAGACCAGGTACACCAAATCTGAAAAACTGACCTACGCCTTGTTGATTGCAGCTTGGAGGCTCCGACCCTACTTTCAAGGGCACACCATGACGCTACTCACTGATCAACCAATCAAGGCGGTTTTGCACCGGGCTGACACCTCCGGAAGAATGGCAAAATGGGTGATTGAGCTCACAAAATTCGACATCAACTACTGACCTAGACCAGCAATAAAGGCCCAAATATTGGCAGATTTCGTAGTAGAGTGCACCATCTCAGAGGAGGCCGAGCCTGAGCAAGGCGAAGTTGACGACCTAAAGTCTCACCCGAACTCCCCCAACGAAGAGGCCAATCCCTCCGATTGCTTTTGGACCCTCTATGTGGATGGATCTTCCAACATGGCAGGCGCAGGTGCAGGCCTGATCTTGGTCAGCCCGGAGGGAGTCATCGTGGAGTACGCTCTGCATTTCGAGTTTCCCGCAACAAACAATAGAGCAGAATATGAAGCTCTGATTGCAGGATTAAGGATCGCCAAAAAGCTGGGAATAGGTCAACTTCGGGTACACAGCGACTCCCAACTAGTGGTGGGACAGGTCAGCGGGAGTTTCGAAGCGCGGGAGGACAGTATGATCAGATACCTTGAGAAGGTAAAGGAGCTCACCCCTGCCTTCAGCAACTTCAGCATTAAACAGATTCCAAGGCCGGAGAATACCAGAGCCGATCTTCTCTCCAAACTGGCGACATCGGCTCCGGCCGAATTGCCCAAAGGAGTCCTCTTTGAAGTTCTAAAATATCAGAGTACAGAAGAATCATGGCCCATAATGGAGGTCAACCACGAGCCCAGCTGGGTCGACCCGTTGATAATCTATCTCAGAGATGGAGTCCTCCCCCAGGATGTGAAAGAAGCTCGAAAACTCCGAAATCAAGCTTCGAGATACCTCATTTATGAGGGTAAACTGTACAAGAGATCATACTCCTTGCCCCTCTTAAAATGCCTCTGGCCCTCGGAAGCTGACTACGCCTTATGGGAAGTACACGAGGGAGTTTGCGGAAACCATTTGGGAGCCAGGTCTTTATCCCACAAGCTACTCCACCAAGGATACTACTGGCCAACGATGCATCATGATTCGATTGAATATGTCAAAAAGTGTGATCGATGCCAGAGATACGCCAACGTCCAGATACAGCCCGCCACCGAGCTCACACCTTTGAGTGCCCCATGGCCTTTTGCACAATGGGGGATGGACATCCTTGGCCCCTTTCCCATGGCGTCTGGACAAAGGAAGTTTCTCCTTGTAGCGATCGACTACTTCACCAAATGGGTTGAAGCCGAACCACTAGCGAAAATCACAGAAGCGAAAGTGCAAGATTTCGTCTGAAAATCAATCGTTTGCAGGTTCGATTTGCCTAGAACCCTAATCACTGACAATGGGCGACAATTCGCGGGAGCCAGATTCGTCGAATTCTGTGAAGATCTAAACATCTCCCACAACTTCACGTCAGTAGCCCATCCTCAGGCGAATGGCGAAGCTGAGGTGACTAACAGAACCCTTTTGCAGGGGATTAAGACAAGGCTTGAAAAAGCAAAAGAAACTTGGGCGGACGAGCTTTATCATGTGCTATGGGCGTATCGAACTACCCAGAGGTTACCTACGGGGGAAACCCCCTTTGCTTTAGCCTTCGGAATGGAAGCCGTCATCCCGATCGAGCTTAAACTCCCGTTGGCACGAGTCATGGCATTCGACGAACACCAAAATTTGCAAAGTCTTAGAGCCAACCTCGACCTGCTGGAAGAAAGATGGGAGATCGCTCAGGTTCGAATGGCAGCCTACAGACAGAAAGTTATTCGATATTACAACGCCCGGGTCAAGAACAAAACCTTTAAAGCAGGAGATCTAGTGCTTCGATGAGCTGCTGTCTCGCAACCTCAGGACCGGGGGAAACTCGCCCCAAACTGGGAGGGACCTTATGAAGTCAAAGAAGTAGTCCGGCCTGGAACTTATTATCTTAAGGAGCTCGGAGGAACCGACCTTCCACGGTCGTGGAGCTCAGACAACTTACGGATGTACTACCAGTGACTTCGTTTTAATCAAAAACCGCATATCCACATGTCTTTGGACAATTCAAACAAACTGTATCGAAAACAAAAGGGCAACCTCATAAAATCGAAGGCCCAGTTCTATTTAGACCAGATGGGGGGAGAGGCCTTATAACGCCCATATGTGCCCCACAGCCCTGTTAGGGACAGGAGGAGAACCTCGCCCTAACTTGAGCAAAGTCGAAGGCCCGGTTCCATTTAGACCGGATGGGGGGAGAGGCCTTACAACGCCCATATGTGCCCCACAGTCCTGTTAGGGACAGGAGGAGAACCTCGCCCTAACTTGAGCAAAGTCGAAGGCCCGGTTCCATTTAGATCGGATGGGGGGAGAGGCCTTACAACGCCCATATGTGCCCCCACAGCCCTGTTAGGGACAGGAGGAGAACCTCGCCCTAACTTGAGCAAAGTCGAAGGCCCGGTTTTATTTAGATCGGATGGGGGGAGAGGCCTTACAACACCCATATGTGCCCCCACAGCCTTGTTAGGGATAGGAGGAGAACCTCGCCCCAACTTGAGCAAAGTCGAAGGCCCGGTCCTTTTAGACCGGATTGGGGGAAGGCCCTGCAACGCCCATATGCGCCCCCAAGAAGAAAACCTCACCCTAACTTAAGCAACTTCGACCGATGGTAAGCCCAGCACGGACTCCTACGGGAGTTGGGCTCCATCGCCGACATCAACTACGGGACAACCCCACTCGGACTCCTACGGGAGCCGGTCTCCGCTGACAACAGCAACTGCCGATAAACCTTGTCCGGACTCCTACGGGAGCCGGACTTTGCCAATGACTTTGATTGCAGAAAGACTTCGCCCTGACTCCTACGGGAGTCAGGCTCTATCCACGACGCCAAGGAAGGCTCCGCCCGGACTCCTACGAGAGCCGGACTCCGCCCACAACTCCAACTTCAAGAGGGATTCTCCGTCCGGACTCCCACGGGAGCCGAACTTAGCCTCGACTTCAGCGGAGAAAAAACTCCAAGCAATAAAGGAAGGTAATGGATCGCAACAGTGATGATTGGAAAACAAGCAGCACCCGAGGGCAACTGAAGCTCGGATCTCCGAATTCAAGCCCTAGGAGGGACCCGGGCCCGAATGGCCCCAAGCGAACCTGCAGCCATTGACGGAAAATGACACCGGGTATCTTCGAACAGCGTAAAAGTCGAAAAGGAGCTCGGTAGATAACAACCCTACACAGACAAAAGAAGTCGTCGATGACCTTAGGACGACGTAAAAAAAAAAAAAAAAGAAAAAAAGAAGAAAAGGAAGAAGAAAGAGGAAAGGAAAACGAAGAAGCTCGACAAACAACTATTCGATGCAAGATGCAGACAAGGTAGCAAAATCTCCTTTTCATTTAACAAGATATACGTTACAAGACCCGGTGGGTCAAGCAAAAAAAAAAAAAAAAAAAAAGAGAAGAAGAAGATATACATCATTGCAAGCCTCACGAACATGGTTCGGGAAGGATACACCGGAGGCCGCTCTCGGCTCCTCTCCCCGTCTCTGTCCTTCTCAGCCACATTCTCCAGTGTGTGTAATGGACCTATCGGATCTCGCCTCGCCTCGCTTCGCTCCATCTCCGAAGTCCCAACCCTAGGGGGAAAAGGGTGGGATAGATTCCCGGGGCGATAAGGGCAACGACAGCAGTGATGAAGACCTGTTTCAAGAAGAGCCGGAGTCACCTTGGAGCAGCGGTGACACCAGAGATATGCTCCATCTCCGAATGCTCCAAGACAGCCGCCACCCAAAATGTTCCGGCAAGGTCGGCATGCGCTACTTCCACGATCCCCGCAACAGATTTTGCTGCCCCAACGTCGACGCCGACCGCTTCTGGTCCCTCGGCCCCGACGGCATCAAGGATCCCGCCACAGCTTGTGACGACAGCTCTGCCCTCTTGACCGGTATCACCCCGCCTTGCTACTCCAAAATTCTCGGGCAGAATATCTTTACCGGCGGCCCCCGTTATTAAACCCCTGTTGTTGAAAGAATTCTTCCTTGAGCCCCCTTTAAGACGACGGAGATCCTCATCGGCCACCGTTCTCCTCCTCGCCTTCCTCCAAGCCCTAGACATCCCTTCAAGAATGGCCTCTGGGGTAGAGGACATGGTGTGGAAACCCTCAAAGAAGAATTGGGGGGGCTGAAGAAGGCAAGGATTGGTGCGAGGAAGGTAGCTGAGTAGCTAGGCTCTCAGGCGAAAGAAAGGTACCATCCTATCGACAGGATGAAGCCACGAAGGGAGATTAGGGGGTTTAAATAGCCGACGGATCCTAGCGCAGTTATGGCGGCGGATGTTCCTGGGCCAATTGATGCGTGCCACGTGTCCCCGCATGTCCCCCTTACCGCTATCGAGGGTTGACCGTTCACAAATTTTCGTAGCACGATGCTTGGGATCGCGTTCCGTATGGGGGTTACAAAAAGACTCTTCAGGTCACCTTCACCGGAAAACGGGCTCTGACGTACAACACATTAAAGGCCAAAATATCTGGGGGTGCAGTGCGCGGGATTCGAAGGACGGCTTCGGCTGTGCCCATCTCTCTGTACTTCCTTCATTCGAAATTCAAACTCGGAAGTAGGGGACTGGTGTTGGTATAAAATACCCCCAGCCGAAGTCCTTAACAGAATCAACGACTCCGCCAACGAGGCCGACCTTAAAGGAAGACTTCGTCCGGACTCCTACGGGAGCCGGGCTCCGCCGACAACTCCGACCCAAGTTGACTCTATCCGGACTCCTACTGGAGCCGGGCTCCGTCCTCAACATCAACTACTGGTAAGCCCCATCCGGACTCCTACGAGAGCCGAACTTCGCCT